>NW_019728513.1:243095-262917 GCF_002891405.2 Cryptotermes secundus | reverse complement strand
TTAATGCTGTTTAGGGAAACAGTCGCTGTTCATTGTGAGAACTATACGGAACACACAAATAATATAGAGATTCAGTCCGTACCTCACAGGAAACACATTACGTCTCCACTACAGAGCCCAACCGGTTAATGCTGGTTAGGGAAACAGTCGCTGTTTATTGTGAGAGCCATACGGAACACAAATACACTCTGTGGGCAGAATGAGTTTTGGGGTGTTAAAGCAGGTGGTGGTCGGTCACGGTAGCCTAGCGGTCTAAGGCATGCACTCTCTTCGCTCGCTCGGAAGCCGGGATCGTGGGTTCGAATCGCACTCAGGGCATCAATGTTTGTGTGCGTTTCTCTGTGTTTGTGCACAGGTAGAGGCCTTGCGACGAGCTGATCACCTGCCCAAGGAGTCCTACCGTATGTCTTAACATCTAGTAAACCGAGGTGAAACGGAGAGTTTCATGGAGGTAGGCATAGGCCCAAATGAGGGCTGTACCGCCAATGAAAAAAAAAACAGCAAGTGGTACATATAGTAACCTCTGGAATCGAACACGGAAAGTGGCTTAAAAAATGGAGGATGAGAAGCAACCATTGAATAAAATTTTTCTTCATTGTTTTCCTCGTATGAAGCGTAATATATCGACTACTTACAGAAGGCGTTCACTTGTCACTAATGCGTAAATGTGACCAGTTCGGTGCAGCAAAAGTAGGCTCAGCCATCCGTTACGTCGTGATAACCGTTTGGCTGCACGGGGAAACAGGACTGTCTGTTACATAGATCTGACGTAGCTGTAAGGCGAATGGCATTGTGATTAATTACAGAATGAAATAAAGCAGATTGAATACTCGTAACAGCCCGCATTTCTGCCTTCATTTTTGTTGTCAAGAGTTCATATATCCCCTCGCTGTTTCATAGACAGCCTAGGTTCAAATTCCGCTCCGAATTACAGACCGTGCTTCACACTTTGAGGTCAGAAATTAATTTGTGCAGTGTTTAATAAAAATTCATTTTGTAGCTGATAGAAAACATACTGAGACTCCATTACGGAGAACAGCCGGTTAATAATAATGCTTCGGGAAGCATCCGTTACTTGATCCAACAGTCGTAACTGTTTAACTCCATGTAACCTAGTACTTCTTTAGAAACTAGTGATTGCTCATCTAGCTGTACTTAAGATATTCCGAGCATTTTATGGAACCTGAGGTCTTATTACCGTGTTCACAAGAATGCGCCACTGATACCCATCCTGAGCCAGATCAATCCAGTCCACATACTCCCATCATATTTCTGTAAGACCCATTTTAATATTATCCTATTTATACCTAGATGTTTCACGTAGTTCCTTTCCTTGAGGTTATTCTGCTAGCACTTCGTATGCTTTTTTTCTGCTTTGCGTGCTGCATTCCCCGTCCATCTCCTCTTTGATTTGGTCATGGTTTTAATATTTGGTGAAAACAAATTACTAAACTTTTCTGTCTGCAGGTTTCTCCAGCTCTCTCTTACTTGTGCTAAAACCAGCGTTTCGGAGATCTCCTAGGTCTCCATCAGCAGTTTGGATGTGGTGAATGACTGTGTGTCGCTGCTATTTGTGTCAGTTCATCAGATCGATGCCCCTTACTTTTAGTGTATTGTGTAGCAAGAGGGCGGAGTCAAACTGTACGGTCACCCATTCGACTCTAACCTCTCACCGTGTTGCTTAACCTGGTGTCCCTGTTGTCAGACCATTTTGTTTACCATATTGCATACTCCCCCGGAGCGAATTGTCAGGTTCGTGAAGCTTGACTACTCATAATGTCGAAGCTACGCCTGCAGATATACCTCCAACACCCCATACGTCTTTATGGCGTAGTGCTTATTAAACACAAGGATGACTTTTACCCGTATTCCCACACGGCTTCGATGCGTTTCATTACGCACTAGTGCACTTTCTTTCATGTTACGTTCTGTGTAATTGTCAGTTCGTTTCCATGGAGTTTTCTGTCATACAAGTTTGTTATTGAATTCTTTATGGCTTTTTAATGACATCGTATGTGTTACAGAGGTCATAATAATGTTGAATTAGGTGAGAGGTTGATTGTGTAGGGTGAAATGGAATCAGTGGGGGGAAGAAATCGATCCTTGAATTCATGACAATCACCTGTAAGGCTCGCTTAGGCTACAGTAGGCCGAAAAATGCAAACACATGGTGTGTTTATATGAGAATTGCGACCGAGTAATAATAAACATTGTTGTACACACAGTATGACACTACAATATTATATTTGTAAGATCAGAGGAAACCATAATTAACCAAGCATTTTGTGAGTTGATTGAGCAAGGCGGTGGGTTTATGTAATGACACCGCCGGCACCTCAGGCCGTCCCGCTTTTAATGGGAGGACACTTGGTGAATAAGAAATGGGAAAGAGATGTGGAACGAAGCGGTCGAAGTGAAATTGGAGGTACTATCGCGGCATTCGCCTGGAGGGACAGGGGAAACAGGAAGAAATATCATTCGAAATGGTTGGTGTGGCTGCCGAGATCCAAATCTGGATTCTCCCGACAGCCTATTAGAAGCATTACTGCTTTAGGCGATGTGTGTGTTGCATAATCCAGCAACTGCGTGAACTCATTGCCTGGCTTCGGCGTGTTTTCTCAGTATGACTCATAGCCCTATCGAGACACGAACCGTGTGATATCATGGGTTATCGATGTGGACGCATCACTCCAAAACAAGCAACATTCGTGCGACTTACCGTGTACCACGGCAGGTACGAAGCGAATGGGATTTAAGTTCTGATGAAGATTCATATTAGTAGATTCGAACTCTCGGAATTACTGGATTTTTGTTTCGGGAACTGGATCTGTTTCCAACTTCAAGTAAGGAGGGAATACGCCTGCTCTTGGGTCCCTTAGGAAGAGCTAACTTCAAGCACTCAGTCGTCCTGTGATTGAGGTTATCTCTTTCTCAGGGACCCAACAGAGTAGGTTTGTACCACCTCACCTGAGGACGGAAACAGATCTAGTTTCCGAAACGTTGTGGTCTTCTGTGTCTTTTAGAACACGAGGACCTGCATGTTATATATATAGTCAGTAAATAGTACACATTCGTTAGCGGTAATCAATGCTTTGAAGCAGGAAATCCGTCAAAATATTAATAATTCAGTTCGTACCTCACAGGAAACGCCGCATCTCCATTATAAATACGAACTGGTTAATGCAGTTATTTATTGTGTCGGTAATGTGCGCAGTTGTAAACGTTAAAGCAGATGGGTACATGTAGTTACGTCTGTGTTTTAAAATGACTAACAAGCAACTCTTAGTAACCCTCCTGCTAGTCCCCGCCATGTTCCTATGACTATTTCGTACTGTTTGTTTTGTGATTACATTCATTGATACCAAAGTCCGAAACATTGTGTGTGAACTTCATTCGGGATGTCTGTGGAGCACGTGAAAACAAGCGAGAGGCAGGTGAAAGGTCAAATCAGAAGTGTGGTTCACGAATATGTTGACTATTCCTCAATGTCCGTTACGTTTTAACGTTCCGTGGTTGCAGTGAAGAGGGATATCGCTCGAAGAATACGTGCACTGCCATAGACATTGCGAATAGAGTATAGTGCATTTGTGCTCCCACTTGACACAGTAACTTACATAAGCCTGATATGTAATACAGATTGTGAATGACTGTAGTTACATTCCAAGCTCATTAACTAAGAAGTGATTCATCCTCACTCCAGTCTTATTATGATGTACACATCTTGAAGATGAATCAGAGTTTTGGTTACCGCATTTCAAAATCACAGTATTCAGTACGTCAGGATGTTAAAATATGTGTGCCAGCCACTTCCTGTATTGCATTGTATACTGGGTGATAATTCGGTCTTGCCAACTCGACGGCTTGCATGCGCGCATATACCATTCCCTTAGAGTTTGTCACGTGATTTGCTGATGAGTTGACATCATGTAACTCCTCACTGTGCACCTCACGGCCGTTATATTGTCCAGCGTGTTCTTTCGTATTACATTTGTCGCTTATATACTTATATTCATGGCTTAATCCTTGACCCTGAAGATGGAGGCAAGAAGTTCTTCTGAAATGTTGGTGAATTACCTGACTATACGGCGTCGCATCCCAGTTCTCTTCTTTCTTTCCACAGCCTTGCCTTCTCTTTTCTTGGTCTTCCAATAATGGCCAAACCATCTTATTCTAGGTCATCCCTTAGAACACTTTTTCTTTATATTTTAGTTATAATCCTATGTTCTGTATCCTTGGTGTGTCTGATCCTTTTACATGGCAAAATCAGTGCGATAGTATCTCTTGGAACGCTGTTGATAATTTCTGAATTCCACCTTTTTGTTGTTTTTCCCACTTTACGTCTGAAAGAATTGATATCCAGTGTTTGGAGCTTGCGTTTGTGTCCCAGTATAAGGGCCCGTGTTTGGGCCGTAGTACTGTTGGTAACGGTGTAGTATATATTTTGTGGATTTCTGGTTTGTGTTGTCGTACAATTTATTTTCTTTTTTTAGCTTTAATCATCAGGGCTTTTGGCCTGTTCAAATTCAAAATTAATTTATGAAGTATGCATCTTTTAGATATTTGCTATGACTCTTTGTATGGGGGATAAGCCCGTCGCAAGGTCTCTCTACCTACTCGATTCAACACGAACACAGAAGGCACCCTGACGTACAAGATTCGAGCCCTCGATCTCAAGGTTCGAGTGGTCGAAGCCAGTACGGATGACTTAGGCTGCCCGGCTACTCTAACCTGCTGGCAACTCTATTCCGTGACATTGCATTTGTAGTTAATTGTAACTGAATGAACAAAATTCTGGAGAGGTATGAGTTGGTTCTGTAAGCAAAGAAGCATGTTTATCGACGCCCATGGCCAGGGTTGCGAACTTTGAGAGGGACTTCGGCCCATCATGTCTGACGAAGCATTTCCTGTCCCGTGTGGACAGGATTTAGTCCCCCAGCGCCGCTGCGTAAGGGGAGGTTCATCAGACAGAATCAGCCCCGTGTTTGTAAATAAATAATGCCATCCCTTATTTACCGAGCGGTTAGTTCAGTGGAAAATTGTCTGAATTGCATTTGGAAGGTAGGAATATCGACGCTGTCAGGATTTCGATTTATAAACAGGCGACCATCACTGCCAGCGCCTTTGTTCTCACCGTACAATAACGTCACACTTGCTTGTAGCTGGGATCGTCTTAAGTCTGAAGGCCTCTTCAGGTGAAGAGAAATTCTCGTCAGTTAAATGCATATGAACCGTCTCAGAACTTGGTTNAAGCTAGAACCTTTGGTTATAGACTTATGTTTGGATCATTTAAGGTTATTTTTTCCCATCGCCCCAAACTATTCGGAATAGAATAATGCCTATTTTTAACACATAATTTTAATTTTTAGTGTTCGTATGTGGTATTGCCTTATTTTCTTTGATTTATTTTTATGCAATCCAAATGGGCTGGTGCTGGCTTCTGACGCGCTACCGCTGTTGCAATTCGTGAAACAAATGGAATACACGCCTTCGCGTCACAGCTGTCACGGCATCGCTGCTGGCTTCACGTTCCACAGACAACAATGCAGTTCACATTTATGTTTATATTGTTGCATTCGATTTCTACCAGGTAATAACAATAGTGACAATGTCAACAGAAGAGCAGCAAAAGTTAGTTTTAATTTAGTAGACAGACGCCACCGAACGGAGTGCTGTAAAAATATGCCGCCCGTAAAATTGTATCGTCCGACGAGGCCGCTTGGGGTCGGGCCTGTTACCCATTGTTGGCATTTGCTTTGGTTCTTGAAGAGACGCTTGTTATCATGTTACTCTAACCATTTCTCCGATACAAGGACTCACTCTTCACCCGAAATGCGGTTGCTTTTGTTGTCAGTCTCACTGTGTGTATACTGACCGGAAGCAGGGAGGGAATGACATTCAAATTTACAAGTTAAAGTGTATTCATGTAATGGATAAGAGGGACAAAAAGAACGAGAAGAAAAGGAGCAGATAAGGAGAGGAGAACGTGAAGGATAGAAAAGGAAAAGGCTTAGAAGAATAAGGACGATCAGAAGGTTCGTTTCCAAAGTTGTGTGTTTGTTGCACTACCCATGTTCAATTTAGAACAGGCTCAGGTAACAAGCCGACACTGATAATGCCCCGCATAAGGCTCCAGCTCTACTTTGTACTTACATACCAACAAATAACATATTTGTTAATTAAATAGTGCCCCAGACGTTACTCAACTGTCACATGCATTGTAGGGATCGATATGTTAAAAAAAACGACCCGCATGAATGAAATTTTATAATGGAGAGTAAATCTGCCCCGAGGCACGAAATTAATTTTTATGAAACAAACATTTAAGCCCCTCAAGTAATTATTTTGTAGTTTCATTTTAAGTTTTGGCAGTTAATTATCCAAATTAATTCTCACGTATATGATAAAATTATGATTCTACTTACTTAAACATTGCGTCATGAATACGTATGGGACAGTAGGTGTAGAGAGGCTGTAAAGCTATTTGGGTTTCTGTTGTCACTGTACAGCCTGATAGGGACCTGCAACAGTGTACAGAACTGCACTTTTCGTGACTGTACAGGAACATTTTATAGCGTACTGTGGGTGTAGAGAGGCTGTAAAGCTATTTAGGTTCCTGCTGTCACCGTACAATCTAATGGGGACCTGCAACAGTGTGCAGAACTGCACTTTTCGTGACTGTACAGGAACATTTTATAGCTTACTGTAGGCGGAGAGAGGCTGTAAAGCTATTTAGGTTCCTGTTGTCACCGTACAGCCTGATAGGGACCTGCAACAGTGTACAGAACTGCACTTTTCGTGACTGTACAGGAACATTTTATAGCTTACTGTAGGTGTAGAGAGGCTGTAAAGCTATTTAGGTTCCTGCTGTCACTGTACCGCCTGGTAGGGACCTGCAAATATGTGCAGAACTGAATATGTTGCTGACCTGCAGGGGTGCATAAAGGGGAGGATGGGTCTGCATCAATGTGTATTATTTTAGGGTGTCTCGGAGTCGCAGTATCTCAGAAGCCCTGATGTACAGTGTAAACCAGGGATGGCGACTTGTTTGTTAAGATCTCTTGCCATAGCATAACAGGAAAACATTTCAGCATACAAGAACGTGAATCGCTGGTCTCAACAGTTGTCGTGGTGTAAAGCGCAAGATGTCTGCGAGCAATCAAACGCGGGGATCATGTGTTCAAATCCCACTCGGGGGGGGGGAGTATGGATGCAAGCCTCTGTTTTGTCTTTGTTTTTGTTGTGCTGTGTAGGTAGAAGCCTTGTGACTGGCTGATCCTCCATCGAAGGCTTACAGATTGTAATTTTCAGAAATTTATACTGAATTGAAAAAAAAACCCAAGGGTCCTTAATCAATAAAACTGAAGATTAAGAAGGAGGAGGAGAGTAAGAGTAAGAAGAAGAGGAAGGACGAGGAAGATATAGCTTTTAGTTTCACGCACGCATATTCATGTGTAATTTAGTTAACTGTTGTTTATCAAAATGTTTCTCTGAAAGAAAATCGTGTACGTCCCACCAATTCTGTGGCGTGTCAGTGTTCCCTTTCTCTGGTAAAGTCTTCTTGAAGGACCGGAGATCTGCGCGCATATAACCTGAGGCCCTCCGCCACATAGAGACATCCTGTCTATTAATATCCAAGGATAAGCGGTCTCTAACATCGAGTGTGAAAGATGTTCCATGGCGCGTTTTTATAGTGCATGAAGTGAACAGGCCTGTAGGGTTAGTCGTCTCCCTCCAACGGCCCGCATGGTGTAACCGCGTAACTACGCGACGGGTTCAGATTAAATTTGGCATTGAAATTAGTATTAAAACTTGTTTAACGAATTCAGTTTTGGTTTGCACTGTTCAGATGTAACCCCACCCCCCGCCCAGTTACAGTACGTGAAGTTATAAACGAATTCTGTCGATTATTAATGAAAAAATGGCGTGTCATTATACATACACGTAATATATAAATGTAGGCCCACATATCATTAAAGACTGCAAATCTTTTTTGAAACATTTTTTTTTCTTTTTGGTCAGTACGGTCTTTAATAAAACATGAAGACAACTAAGTACTGATAACCTTGCAACGATTTTTGTCATTTTTAATACCTGAATTGAAGTCGGGTCATTAATTTTGTTTGTAGTGTGTTCACGTTTGAAGGAGTCAACATTATTTACAGATTAGTTCAGCTGACCCTCAGTGCGTTTGTTCCTGTGTGAGAAAATGTATTTGTGTGTACATCTGCACTGGGCGAGCATGAAGGTCAACGGGGTGTGCAAAATCACGCAAGCAAAACCCCATGTGGACTCCAGGTGGGAAGTACATAAACCTTCCACACGAACACATAAGTAATGGACAATTTATTGAATTTATACATGATTTGAGGACTTCTTGGTTGTTTCATCGTACATTTCTGTATATTGATGCCAGCGTTTCGGAAGAACATTTTGCCTCTCTCTTCAGAACTAAAGTGAATAGGGTGGGGACGGGCACTACATCTTGGTCCTACTCGCAGCACCTAGACGGTAGGACAATGTAGAAGTCTGTAATCTGACTGTATATAGGCCTGTTTATGTTCAGGGTCTGTCAAACAAAAGCTGTCAATAGCGTAAATTGTATAGCGTTCAGTGGTAAGATGAATTGGCAAGAGTGTGCAAGGAAGTGGTCGTGGTATAAAACGAGTGATTGTTCCGGAATTTAGGTAGGGGCTCGTGAGGAAAACCTCGAAATGCCTCACTGCAGTTGCTGACCCGGCCGAGGTTAGAAGCGAGCGCCTCTTAAATATGTATCCGGAACCTTACCGTTGTAGCCATCTTACCGAAAAGGGGTGGCGTGGCGGTAAGGCTCTTCACTCGTATTCGGGAGGTGCTGGGTTCGAATCTTGGTCGTGACACCGGGTTATACTCACTCGGGTTTTTCGTTGTTGTCCCTCCAGACAAATGCGCGACGAGGCTACTGTCGCTTCCTTAAGAATCGATCCTACCGTTCCACGCTACTGGACTCGACATAGGATGTCACAGAATAAAAAAAAACCGTAGAGGCATTTTGCTCGTTTGGCTTGGACATAGAGGGCGGAAATCGCAAGCCGTTTCGTCCGGATGTAGAGCGTCACTGAAGCCATAGGAGGATGTTGAAATGATACGTGGCGGGGGGAGGGCGCGGTGTGTTTGTGTCATATTCATTAAATAAAAACTCCTACGCCTTGCGCATATAATGAAAAATTTCTGAATACATTTTATCTTCTGTTGATGTCTCAAGCCAACAACAAAAAAGGCGAAGGCCTGTTCTAAAAATAAAGGTAATTATTTTTTACAATACAATGACATAGCTTTTTGGTGGCCAAGCGCGTATCCGGCAAAATGCCGGCGAGAGAAACAAATCATCAGTGAGATGGTGTAACAGAGTGAGAGGGATGGACGGTTTGGTGATAGGGGAAGAAGGGGAAGGGGTGACAGGAAACGAGATGAACAGTGGAATGTCGCATTCCTACGGTAGGGTGAAAATAACTCATGTGAGAACTCGTGTGGAATTCTGTATGACGTTCTGTGGCGCAAAGCTTGTATCTGTGTTTTCGATTGCAAGTTCACAGTGATGTATTGTTCTTGTACCTGTGTAATCATTGGGATTTTAATTCATGCATTTAACTTTTTTTGCTACTGCTTTTTCCTTCTTCCAGAATTATGATTTTTTATCGTAATATTCAGCTTTTACAGAAAGAACCATCTGCAGTCTTCAGAAAGAGACAGACTTTAACAGCCGTGGCTGCTGTTAAAGCAAAGCTATCCCTGTAACAGGCCGTGAAGGGCTACAGGATTGTGAGACGTCGAGGCTTCCACATTTTCTCTAGACAATCGGCTCACAGATGGTAAGAAATGTCAGCCTTACGCTCCGGCCGCCCTATACCCCCCAGGAAGATTCCCGGTACTCATTTCTGTTAGAGACTGAGTCGACTCCAGGGCCACAGTGCGGCTGGAAGGATTAGGTAAATTAAAAAGAATCCACCTCGTCGGGACTCGAAACCGCGACCTTCCGGCTTGTAGAATGGTGTCCGACCGTGGCTACTGTACATGTTGCAAAGAGAACGGAGCATATTTCATAAAATTTAGGGGTGTTCTCTTACACCATGCATGTCAAACTCAACTTGTACAGAGGGCCACGTCAGCCCTATAAATAATAGTCCAGGGCCGCACTTCAAAATAGAAATATACATTAGATTTTGATACAAGGAAATTTAGTTCTGTTTATTATTTAGGAATAATTTCAATATAATTACCTAAAGTCACATATCTTACAGTTTTAAAAAGCAAGAGAATGCCATTTTTGACAAGTATCAAACAACTTTTCAATATGTAAAAAGAGATTACACAAGAAATTATGTTAGAAATAGCAAAACATTGAATTTCCTGCAGCCTGCTAATTTATGTCTGCCTGAGACTTCTTGTCTTCTGGTCTGTTGTGAAAATTGTCTTTACAAAAAATATTTCTACTAAACTTTTAATATTGATTTTATTATCAATTAGTTCTAAAAGTTGAGGGGCCGCACTCTGTGGCTATGGGGGCCGCATGCTTGACACCGCTGTCTTACACCCTCACTGGATTTCATGAGAGTCCCCTTTATGTTAAGTCGCGGATTGTACCTCGTACTTACCACTCGACTGTGTAGCAGAAACTTATCTGGCGCAAAGATTTTGTAACTTGGGCTGGGTCAAATGGTTACACGGAACATCTATTTATTGATTATGTATTGAAGAGTTACCTGCTATATTCTGGAAGACGACACCGCTCTGATTTGGTAGAATTATAGTAGTGTTTCGGAAGAACAGACTACATTCATCTTCAGGGTGACTTTGCTGTTTGCTGCTCAGCGTTTTCGGCTTATTCTTCAGTCCTGAAGATGGCGGCACTACGCCACTCTAAAAGCCAGTAAACTTATATCAGACTACACGGCGTCACATCGTGGAAGGCACCTCCGGCCAAGCCCCACATCTCACATTACATAAAAAGGTACCGCGTCCTGTAAATATGTAACCATCCTTTTGACAGTTCGGAACTGATGAGCGTGTTCAAAGCTTCCGAGAAGAAGAGGGGGCACATTTTTATGTCTGTATATTGATTTTCGATTACTATCAAATATTAACGCTGTGTGTGCGTATTTTATGACATTTCAACACGATCAAGACAAGTGATTGTTTTTTTGTTCCGTGTTTGTTGCGTGACCCAGAACACGTGGAGAGAGTTAGTTATGAGTACGGTTTCTCTCATCTTTATCAGTCGGCAAATCTGTATGTAATAGACAAGTCGACTTCACTGCCAGAGGCATCGAATGTGAATACATGCACCAATTCCAATCATTTGAACCCTGAAATGAGACAGCAGTAATGTCTCAAGTCTGGCTGCAGTAACTGCCATGAGGCAGCTTCCTCTGGTTTTGTTGCCAGTCAGAATATGCGAAATCATTTGTGGAACACTGGATCAGAGTCAAGAGTCACGTTACGACTGGCGGTTTACCACCAATCCGTCTTGGCGCCAACTCCTTGAGGATCACGACCAGAGATTTTTTTTTTTTTGCAACTGAACCTTTGTGGTTATAGTCCTTATATAACATCCTCTCTGACGAGGAGATGGGTTTGTTCCGTGTGGATATGCTTCGCCTTTGTGAAGCGTACATATCGCACATGTAGCATAGGTCTAACATGGTTATGGGGAATGCCTTTTCTTCCCGCGGAGCGGTCAGTACGATGGAATTAAGAACATCTCATGGCGTAGGAGATGTGTCTCTGAGAGCACAGCCACGTCTAAATGAAAGCTCATAGCGCCAACAATACCATGATTTTGAGCGGCCTAATATATACAAATTCAGTTCGTACCTCACAGGAAACATCCCCTCTCCATTACAGAAACCAGTCTCGTGATGCTGTTAGGGAAGTATCTATGTTTAGTGTGAGAATCATGAAAACCGTTTAGTTCATTCCGTAAGCAAACTTCATGACTTGTGACCACACAGCTACTGCTGTGTTTAAAGCATTCATGAAACCACATCCCTATACCGTACCGTTTTATAGCGCGTTCCTTGCACGAATTATGTAAAATGAACGTGCAATGAAGATCGACATCTTCAGTCCAGTCTGTATGCTCGCACGATCCGTCTTTGAAACTGCTCGCTGGATTTCGGGGACATTTGGTTCTGTGCTGCGTGTTTGTGAGCAAATTTAATTTCGGTAGGATTCCCAGAAGAGATCACTTGGAAGAGAGGTTGCGATTCAAGGGCTGCGTGGGCTGAGTTCTCCTGGCTCAAGGAGCATTGGCGATCTCATATGAACACAGTAATGAACCTTCAGGTCCCGTAAAAGGCTAGGAATTTCATGACTAGCTGAGCGACTGTTAGCTTCCGAAGAAGGACTCTAGTTTGTGGAACCGGTTGAGGTGGGCTCTTCGAAACGAATCTTCGGAATCCATACAATTCTGGGAATTTCTGAGTGGATAAGCGACCGTTAGTTTCTCAAGAAGGGCTCTGTTATTTGGAGTTATTTAAGCTGCGCTTTTATGAACACGGTAATGAAACTTGGGTTCCATGAAAGGCAAGGAATTTCATGACTAGCTGAGCTACTGTTAGATTCTGAAGGAGTCTTCTTCAGTTAGGTTCCTGAACCACTGCTTTACGTAAACCTCAAATGGAACATTATTCTATTGAGGACCCGGTCTGCAACCGCCAGAACTTCAGCAGGGTCCGTTCAGACCGACAAGGTTAGGTTTCTGCCTGGTTCGGATGTGCGTAACGGCTGGAGCGAACTACCTCTGAGGAAGTAAGGGGCTGCGGTGTGTGTGTGAGCATACAGTACAGAAGTTTCCTGCAGGTGGCTACATACAGGGCACAGGAACAGCGGTCGTCGGCAGTGTTTTAGACATGGCCGCTTTCAGCAGAATGATCACTGGGTTTGATAGAGACCAATAGCTGAAGCAATGTAGGGTGTATTTTGTAAGAGGGCCTTAGTCACAGTGCGTCACCTTCACTCCTTCCTGTAGCGCAGCTGCAACCACTACACCATCACTACTTGCCCTTCTTCTCATTACTTATAACGAACAGCCCAGAGGGCAGGTCAGAGGTACGGCCTCTTAACGTCTTGTAACGAGACAAGAAAAAGATTATGCAACGAAACCTCCTTTTAAGAGCGGCCACAGTTAGTTAGTTATTTTGAAAATAAATGCCATCAATTGTTTTGCCAAAATTAGATTATATTCGGCCTGCCAAACATGCCGTAGTTTGTTTCGTACCGACTGTGTGATAGTATTTTATTTAATAACACCTAATATTGCATGGTTATTTCATATTAAAATCTCCTTTGATTTTTTTCCTTTAGTGTTTAATCTCCGGAGGATATTGTATTATGTTAAACTAAAAACTAAAACTCCGTGGCTTGAGTCCGCAAGCGAGCTATACCGACCGAGCGACCGCCGCTTGTCGGCGAAGTTAATGCCAGTGGATAGAGGATGTCGCGTGGTGATCGCAACGAATCCCCACGGCCGTTAATTTCGGTTTTCCATACTGGAGCCGCTCCTCAGTTATCTTCACGAGGCTGAGCGGACCCCGTCCCAGACACACCACTTCTCGGAAAATTTTGTAGCGCCAGGAATCTAACCCGGACCTCTGGATCTATAGCCAGGAACGCTAACCTCTAGACCACAGAGGCGGTCTATTTTATTATGTTACACATTTTATTTATAAATAAATATTATTACATCATATTTATGGACTTAAGTAGTTTTTTTTTCCATTTTATTTGCCCTGTTCCCATATTCCCATTAATCCCAGACAGTATTAAGTTCGTGGAACGCGCCTTTTTCGAGGAATGTGTCTCCATAATGGACGAAGGTTTACTGTATAGTAAAGAAGTTGCCCATACGTGACTGCATACACGTCACAGAAACAATGGCGTTCTTCAGAGAAATGCCACATTTCTTCCTGTCCCGTTTAATTTACTTGTTTCAGTTAAGTTGTTAAACCCGACACTGCCTGAGCGTGCGTTCAGAATTAGTAGCACTTTCTCGCTTTCCTTGTGGGACCCAACAACGGATCTCAATACAGTTGTTTATGAGAGTGACGTCACTCCGTAAGTATGACTGTAGGAAGTATTTCAAGGTGAAACTTGTAGCTATTATGACGAGTTCGTCTGCGAGATTGTTCTTAAAATAGTTGTTTTCTCAGAACGTGCAAGGATGACCAAACGCTCTACATTTAAGGTCTAGTTTACATTCAGACATGAGAATTTCCAGTTACGTGTTAGGTCTGTCCGTTCTTTGCACAGCGTGAGTGAACTCAAGGCAGGCACGCACAGGTCCTCCGGATTGTTAACACATATAATTCGTAGAGAGACGTTTCGGAAGAACGTTGATGCCTTCTTCAGGGTCGAATAGTAAGCCATATAAATTGGGCGAGAAAATTAGCGTTTTTTTGTGTGTGTTTTGTACAGTACGGAGAACTTGTCTGTCCAGTTATGACTTCTATTCTGATAGTTCTCTGGTGCAAGGCCTCACACATGTGGAGTTTATAATACTTTAATATTTTGTCTTACCTCTCGCAGATGGTTTATGCTGTGCTTGGCTTGTTTACCAAGTCTGGTGTTGGTACAGGTGTCCGGAGTGGGGACTAGGTCTGTCGATTGAGTCCAACTGAGCAGTTTTTTTTTTTTACCGGAAGACGGGGACAGAATGCAGTCTCCAAAACGCTGTGTGTTTTAAACAAAACCAGGACGATGATAATGTCCAGAAACATAATACAGCAATACCTCGCATAGTCCGGGTAATCGGTTCCGCCAATATCCCGGGCTGTTTGAAACCGGACTAATCGAGGAACTAAATACATACAAAAATTATAATTGGTTCCAAAAAAATCTTCGTTTTTCAATAAATAAAATGCGATTAATAAATTCGAATGTCTTTATTATAAATAATTTTAAAAAATTAATGTTTTTCGCAATTCATTTTTTATTCTCTAAAAATTGCAATATTGATGTCTGCACATTTTTCTTCTTTGGCCTTTTCTCTTCTTACATTTCTTTGTAGCAACGAATTGCATTGTTTATCGTTCGGCGAATTGTAAGGCTACGTTCAATATTGGGATCAACTTCAATAATATGCTCTGACAAGGTTTCAACCATTCCAGTAATTTTTTATAGTTGTTCAGCTGTTAATTCTCGTGCAGGCGCTTCAACACAGTCGTCGTTGCTAAGTTGTCCTCCCGTTCTTCATAAGCCCGTTGTTCATCTATGTTAATAAGTGTTTCATTATCTAGTTCATTAGTGTTCGCTTTGATGCGGAACCTAACGCATTGAAAACAAGTTGCTGTCCAATTTCCACTATGTTATTAGTGACTTCAGCAAAATGAGTTTCAAAACCAATGACATCATTTGCACGATGTGGTATGATATGTTTCCATACTGCCCTCATATTGCTTGCCGTTAATTCATGCCAAGCTTTGCCTGTATTTTCGATAACGTTTCTGATGTAGCTCTTCCAAAATTCCGCTAAAGTAGTGCTCTCCCCACCTCCTCCAGCGACAGCTGTCAGAGCTCAAGAACGAACAACCCAAGCATAGGTACATACATATACAACGGGGAACCCCAGATAAAAATTGAAATTATATCGTATCGCATAACATTAAAACCACATAAAAATAAACCGCACAAAAAGAGACTTGACTGTATAAAGGGAAAAATCCGATCATTTATGTATTAAAAATAATTTGGTGTACTAATTTTTTAGAATTTATTTTTATTTTACTCAATTAAAATTTAGTTTGTTTTGAAATTTTCAAAACTATGCGACGTATTGCTTCCTGTTTATGTCAGTTTCTTGCTTGGCTTGCTTTTCGACCCTGAAGATGCAGTCGATATGCTTCTTCGAAACTTTGGGGTCTCCAAACTTTAGCTCAGCTTTCCGTCTGCCTCTGCTGGTTTTTTGCTCAGCTTACTCTTCGACCCTGAATATGGAGGCGATATGTTTCTCCGAAACATCGGTTTCTTTCTCTCAGCTACAGAGCTGTACAATCCGGAACACGCCGCCGTGACAACTTAACATCCTGCAGGGGAGACTCTCTCCGTCAGGATGTACCAGCTCGAGGGTCACCGGGCGGGTATTCATGGCATTTTATGTTGGTGACGCTTTGGGGTAATTCTAGGGGAAGAGGTAGTTGATTTATCTCAGTCAGTATTGCGACTCGAGTTTGGACTGAAGGTTTGCGGGATTGGGGTTCGTTTCCTGGCAGGGACAGAGTTCTTTTTCGCCACAACATCCAGACCCCAACTTACCCTTTCCAGCTTATACAAAGGGAGGGTTCTTTCTTCATTGAATAAAGCGGCCGGAGCGTGAATGTCATCACTAATCTCTTGTCTAGCGCCAAGGCTAAGGACGCGTGGAGCTGTGATGCTTGAACACAGGGACGATGTTATCATTCAGCAGGGGAAGAGTGAAGCAACCTGCGCCCCATGAATCGTTACGAGATGGATGTGTCGATGCTGGAAAATGTTAGAATTATTTTTCACGTGTGTGAGTCTGTACTGCTGAGAATCACTGTTTGCCTTTTACTTGATGCAGTATGTAGGTCTCAGACACAATAGTCGTATCGCGCCTCATCCATAAACTGTAATACATGTGTTTCGTTGTCTGTGGCTAGTCAGACATATTTTTATTGGGCCCACACTTGGTCATAAAACTACGAGACTTGAGCCCCCTAGGGTTCCTGCCCACTTCGTAACCAGCTCACTTGCTGCCTTCAGGCGGAGGAGAACGAGGCTTCGGGCCTCTCTAGGCCTCCATGTTCAGGATAGAAGAATAAGCAGAATGAGGAAAGACTGATAAAGCTAACCCTGTAACAGGCCGTGGAGGCCCATAGGGTTGTGAGACGTCGAGGTTCCCACAGATGGCGGTGAGATTGCCATTCTTACGCGTCGGCCCCACTTTGCCCCCCCAGTAAGATTCCTGGTACTCATTCCTGTTAGAGGGAGAGTCGACCCCAGGGTCATAGTGCGGCTGGAAGGATTAGGGCAATTGAAAAATCCAGTTATCCCATCGGGAATCGAACCCGCGGCCTTCCATCTTGTAACATAATGCCTCAACCAACTACGCTACCTCGTGCCGAGGAAAGGCTGGTACTAAATAAAGTATTTTTAGATGAGTTTTAAGCTTTTAATTGTAATGAATTAAGTGACATGAGTACATCTTTGTTTCATCATTACAAACGTTTCGTACGTACATGTTAAGCTTTAAAGAGTTAACGAAATATGCGTGATATGCGCGTATCTGCTAGGTAATCGTCACAGTTTCGCAGGATCCTGTTGCTTCCATCTTCAGAATTGAACATTAAACATAACATGGTAAAAATGGTACTGATTCTTTAAATTTTCTTAAATGAGTTTAGGCTTGGAAGGACAAATGTCGTACGAACATTTCATGAGAGCTCATCAGTGTTTCGCAGGAATCTGGTACCTCCATCTTCAAAGTATGAGAGTGGTCAGTACGCAAAAGAAGAAAGGTGTTGGGTCTAAAATATTTTTAACGAGTTCTAAGCTTGAAAAAGTTTGTTGAAATAAGTGCTGTGTATACATTTCCTTTATGCAACTTGTTTTTGAAAGGCCTTGGAGTTGATTTAATGTTAATTGGCACAAGAAATGTTTTCCATATGCAGTGTGTGTGCACGTAGCTGGCCTTGCGTCCTTCCAGACCAGTTTTTGTTGCAGCATAAGCATGTGGAGACAGTGGTTTATTATTAACGGTTATAAAGAATAGAATACTAATCTCCTGTAAGAATTTTAAAAAACGTCACTTACTTATTTACGGCGCCATCTTTGTTGCTTCAATCCCAGTGGATTTGGCTGTCGGGATGTATTAACAGATCCCTATGTAAAACGGTAATTCATCCGGGAAAGGCATACGCAATTAACGATAGAGCTTAAATAGGCATATAGTGATTGAATTAGAGCCCCAAGCCTTGTACTTCATGAGCTTACGTGTATAAATTGTTCCCCAAGGAATGCAGTGTATATTGGAATGCGGTTGTAATAACAGAGAAGGATCTAATTTGAATAAAACCTGTGTGTACGAGTTACTGCGGTGTGGACCAGACTGAACGGAGGGACCCCAAGCATCCAGACAGGAACCACGTGTGTTTACAGTAGCTAAGGGAGCTGCAAGACACGTGCCTTCCTGAAGAAAAAACGTTCTACGAGGGTTGAAACGGAAGGGAGGGCCGCGGTGGAAGTCAGGAATGTGTTGAGTGACGGGCACATGTGGTGCTATCTGCTGGCTTATCACAGTAATCTTGAAATACTTTTTATAAATGATAATTCTGGATTTACCGTTAACGAATCACATAGTGTCAGCGAATTGTAGTATCTCAGCGTTAAGGGAAGAACATAGTCTCAAGTTGTTGTTATGAAAATTGGTGTCACCGTATAGTCTGGAAGGTACTTATCTGCCTCCAAGGTGAAGGCAAAGACGTTTCTATGAATCGATGGTAAATATTTACGAGGTTTTACAGCGGCATATTTGTCATATTTTGAGATTGTTTGGGAACAGGTTACTGAGGACAGTATGTTGTAACGTAAGAGAGAAGTAACGAGAGGACTGAGGACGTTGCTTAGTGAGGTCCTTCATAATTCGCACTCTTCGCCGTAAACTATGGGAAGTGTTCAAAAACCTGAAAGGAAAAAGCCCACTTGGTAGACCTACTGTAGATGTAATTAAAACAGATCTTAAAAAGACATAGGTTCTGTGTGACGTTGACTGGATTCATCTGGCTCAGGATAGGGTTCAGTGCTCGGTCTTCTGAGCAAGGAAATGATTCTCCGGTTTCCCATAAGAACTGGGTGACTATCAGCTTCTCAAGAATGACTGATGTACAGGGTTAATTTGTTCATAAATGTCGAGCTTGTGAAAAATAAATTAGTATCATACAGAAACCTGAAAGGAAGACGGGGACATAGCAGTGGTTTGGAGGATAATATTAAAAACGATCTTACAGGCATAGTGTGTAACGACGCGGGATGGGTCCATCTACATGAGGATAGACTTCAGTGCAGGCTCTTGTGAACACGGTAATGAACTCTCGGTGGATTTCTTAACGAACGATTAGCGTCTGAAGAAATGCATGACTAAGGAAGACAGACAGCTGCTTCACATAATAACCTGAAGGAAAGAACCCAGTTGGGGGACCTAGCCACAGTTAGAAGATAACATTAAAAAGGCCGCACCATAGCTCAGGCGGTTAGTCGATGGCTTCCCACCACGTAGGCCCGGGTTAGAGCCCGAGTCTAGTCATGTGGGATTTGTGGTGGACAAACACGTTGGGGCAGGTTTTCTGCGAGCACTTCGGTTTCTCCTGCCAATCTTCATTCCACCAATTGCTCCACAATCACCCTCACCTATCATCTGGGGCTGATACAGTAGTCCGTAGTGGCCACAGTACATGGGACTTTGTCCCACCCCACTTACTTACTTACTCATGGAGCTGAGCCCTTCTGGAGGAGCCGCCAATTCTGCAGCAACTCAAGAACTTCCCAGCATTTTATGGAACCCGAAGGTTCATTACCGTGTTCACAAGAGCCCTCCACTGGTCCCTATCCTGAGCCAGATCAATCCAATCCATACTATCCCATCCTATCTCTCTAAGATCCATTTTAATATTGTCCACCCACGTACGCCTTGGTCTCAGTGGTCTCTTTCCTTCTGGCTTTCCCACCAATATACTATACGCATTCCTCGTCTCGCCCATTAGTGCTACATTCCCTGCACACCTCATCCTCCTTGACTTGATGATTCTAATTATACTTGGAGAAAAGTACAAGT
>NW_019728513.1:242756-243035 GCF_002891405.2 Cryptotermes secundus | reverse complement strand
GACAGCAGACGAGAAGACAAAAGGTTCTGGAGTGAATGGTAACAAGCATTACCCGAGTTCAATCGCCTCTTAATTTCCTCCTGAATCAGGTTTCGATCTGTTATCGTTTCCAAATATCTGAATTGTGCCACATTTTCAGAACATCTGTTTCCTCTCATTATATCACGAGTTTGCCCTGCATTTTGGTGACGAGACAGTAACATATACTTAGTTTTCTCAGTGTTTACTTCTAGACCAACCTCTTTACTTGCGTCAATTAAAGTTTGTGTGTTTTTCTTT
>NW_019728513.1:225195-242380 GCF_002891405.2 Cryptotermes secundus | reverse complement strand
TTTTTCTCCAGTATCTGACGAATGCAAAAGATCTGATCTGTGGTTGATCTGTTACGTCGAAACCCACACTGATGAGCCCCAATAATTTCATCTATATATGGACTTAACCTTGAAAGAAGAATATTGGACAAAATTTTGTATCAAGTTAACAGCAGTGATATCCCCCAATAATTTCTACAGTCAGTTTTATGACCCTTCTTGTGTGAAACTGGTACAATAATAGACACAATTTTTCCTTATGCCAAATAGAATTCATTAACTTGTGGATCTTAGAACGTAATATTTAGCATCCTGTGTGAATAAGTTCTACTGAAATTTGATTACTACCTGAATGTTTATACCTTTACCTATACTGTCTTTGCTTGTCTATCTTGTGAAGGAGATTCTAGTATCGTCCGTGTTTGTTCGTGGCTTGCTGGACGGAGTTGTTTTTGTCTTTGTAATTGTTAGTGTGATGGACCATAATGAAACAAATAAAAAAAGATATTTGTAAGAGTTCTGAAATTATTTTATTGCTTTTCATATATTATTAAATGCAATCTTAAACTTGTTAACAAGAGTGTATATCAGATACTCGAGTTTCATTATNGTACTCGGAGAAAACCTGCCCCAGCGGCACTTTGTCCACCAAAAATCCCACTTGACCAGACCCGGGATCGAACCCGGGCCGCCGCGGTGTGAAGCCAGCGACTAACCGCTTGAGCTATACCGCGGCCATAGTAACCCCTCTGAAAGTCATTCGTTCCTCTATACAGGTCTCTAATGTTCCTGTTTTTCCTGTTCATTGCAAGCTCATCAATTTTGTCTTTCAGATATTCCCTCTTTTTGTTCCTGAAATGCCTGCTGGTTTCGCGTCTTACATTGTTCAGATTATCCCCATTTAACTCGCTTGGATCCTGTAACCATTGCAATTTGGTCTGCTTTCTTTGATCTAATAATTTTGAGCATCCTTCATCGAACCATGGCTTATGCTTCTTCGGTTCATAATAACCTAGACTCTCTTTGGCTGACATTTTTATATTCTCTCTAATAGTTTCCCAAGCTTTATTAACATCCACCTCAGTTTCCAAGTTTTCCAAAGCCGTGAACCTATTTGGGATTTCAACACGATACTGCTTTTTACCCTCTACCTCATTTAGTTTATGAGATTGAACCTCTTCATATGAACTCTGTGTGTTGTTTGTTTGCTCACTGCCAGTCTTTCCCTAACCTTTGCCACCACCAGGTAGTGGTCAGTATCACAGTCTGCTGCCTTGAATGATCGGACATCAAGTATACTTGAGTGCCGTCTCCTATCTATCAAATTATGGTCTATTTGATTGTGTATCTTCCCATCAGGAAATGTCCAAGTAAATTTATGGATGTTACGATGTGGGAACATTGTACTTTTGACAGTGAAATTTTTGATGTGGCAAAGTTTACAACTCTAACTCCATTATCATTACTAATTTCATGGAAACTCCCATTCCCAATCGTTGGTTTGAAAATTTCTTCCCTCCCTACTTTGGCATTGAAATTTCGTAGCAAAATTTTCATAGGGTACTTCGGGAATTTATCAAGTACCTGCTCTAGTTCTTCATAGAATCTGTCCTTCATGTCATCAATTTTATCTTCTGTTGGGGCATGAACATTCATAACAATGATATCACACCAACGACCTTTTAGTATTATATATGATATCCTCTCACTAACGAACTCTGCCCTCTTAACTGCTGATACGATTCTCTTATGTACAAAAAAACATATACCTAATTCATGAGTTTCATTCCCCTTTCCTTAGAAAAATGTATAGTCTGCTGGTGCGATGCCACCTCCATCCCATCTGACCTCCTGTACTCCCACTAAATCTAACTTATATTTTAAGATTTCTTCTGCCACTGCCCTGAGCGAACCTGCCCTATACAAACTTCGTACATTCCAAGTGCCAAATCTCATATCCATTTTCCATAGCTTAGGTCGTTTATCCAACGAATGCGTCCAGGTCCGAGGCTTTGTGTTCATTTTCGTAACACTGATTTTTTACGGTGAGAAGTTGTTAGCCCCACGCACAACCCCCAAGCTGTAGGAACACCCCTTGTCGGCTGTCCGCGACTGCTTATTCAATATATTCACAGCTTCCCTCCAGAATTGGAGGGTGTCTCCTTGATCCGCAACCTGAGGACGCGCCATGCCGTGGTAACAGGGACCCACCTATAAGGCATTCTCATCCCGCTACTACTACTACTACTACTACTACTACTACTAATAATAATAATAATAATAATAATAATAATAATAAACTTCTATTTCGAATTGTCCCAGCTTGGACGCGGGGTCGAATGCCTCCACCGAGGCCCTGCGAGTCGTAGGAGGCGACGTAAAAGGTGCCTACTAATAATAATAATAATAATAACTAACCTGTTCCTGGGGTATATAACTGGGCTAACCTGGCCCTCGAGGGCAGTTGTGAGAAGCGAGAAGCTGGTAGCTGAAGCCGGGGGCAGTTTAGGGACCCAGAGGAAGGGGAACGCCCTCCGTTGACAGCCGCTACCAAGCAACGGCTGTTGAAGCCGGAGATGACTTTATGTGTGCTGTAACAATGATCTTTGGAGTGTGTAACTCAGTGAGACAGCCGTAGAGTGTAAGTGTTCCGTAAATCCGATTACCAATCCAGACCCCGTCTATAGTCACTGAATACGCGATAGTATTTAAAATGAGACATAATGGTAACGAATCGTGCCTTTGATGTCTTTCATAAGGCGAGATTTCTTGTACGCTTCGAAATGCATTCATTGTCTGTTGCTATAGACTTACTGAGTACAAAACTGGAAACAACTGTAGCCTTGGTTGTGCCGGAAAAACAATGACTGTCTTTTCAAACCCCGTTTAGAAACGGGCAGTAAAGCGTTATCCTGTTAGGAAGCTCCGTATACTTTGTTCTGGCTCATTCTTCGGACGGAATTCTCTTGCGAAATGCGTTATACACTGCACCACGGGAGTAAAACGCGCGTGAGAATGATAACATACGCTCCGTGGCCGTTGGGAAGGGAGGACTTGAGTTAGGTGTCATGTTTAAGCCGTTCTTGGAAAGACAAGTTGAATGTGTCTGATGAGCTGAACGGTACATTTTTTGACAGTTTATTTGTGAACTCGGATAGCTCAGTCAATATAGTGACGAAGGGAATCGCGACTCGATTCCCGTCAGGGTCACCTAGCAGTTCGATTTGACGATAACTCTCGAGACTTGTATTTTAAGGGCGCTTGGTTCGAATCTCTACTGGAACACCGGCCATCCTCGCTTATGTATTTCGTCCTTCAGGAGAATGTTGGGATATTAATACCGCTATTATACCACGACCGCTCCCTTCCAGATATTTTTCAATTCATCATCTTACAGTTTGACGCTGCGTAGTCTGTATACATCACAAAATAAGTTCACGCATTCTGAACCCCTGTACTAGATGGAGGTGAGTAGTCAGCTTGATGCTGCGGCCACTTTACACGCGGGAAATGAACCCCGATATCCGTTAGTTACGACGCTGCGTGGGCTCCATGGCCGGTGTGGACACGGGCGAAAATGGTGAAATCTCTTATCCTACCGAGAATTGAATCCTGATTCTGTGGTCGCCCTGCCCGCCCCCTGGTCACTGTGCTGACCTCTGTTTAGCGGAAACGGCTAGATTGTAGTTAAAGAGAGAGAAACCGGCATTTCCGCAGAAATTCTCCTCGAAAGTCTCCTGGAACTTTTCGTGACTTTGCGGGAACTCTCTTCATGATTTCTCCGAGAATACTCTTCTTGAATTCCGCAGGAACTTATGGTGATTTCGTCAAGAACTCTTCAGAATTTTTGTTCACGAAATTGTCTTGACTTCTGCACGAAGGCTGTTCATGATTCATCCCGAAAACTCGTCATGAATTCTGCAAGAACTCCATTTTTTGTTTTCAGGAACTCACTTTACGATTTCTGCATTCTTCCGTAATAACTTGGTGAGGTGGGGGGAGGAGAAAAGAAAAGAAAGGAGGAAGCAAAACGGAATGAACTTAGCGGTTTCCCGCTTCCCGGACGGAAGTGGTACCTACTGGAAGTTGGCTTAGTGTACGCTTCGCACCGAATAACGTAATTGATACAGCATCTTCGGTATTTCGGTTCATCCTGAACGAATTACATGCTTATGTTGTTGGAATTGATGTTCTCACCGTCTGACTCTGTAGAAGTTCACAGACGTTTCGGAGAAACCTGCTGCCGCCATATTTAGGACCATAGAGTAAAGTAAAGTTGTCCCTGTGCTTAACGCCATGAAGACGTATGGGGAGTGGATGTATAGATCCACATTTTCTTGACCTCGGCACTAGCTGGAGGTGAGTGGTCAGCTTCACGCCCCGGCCGCTTTACCTCCGGGGAAAGAGACCCCGGTACCCATTTGATAGGAGGCTGGGTGGGCCCCAGAGCCTGTCTGGACGACATGGAGAAGAGAAAATTCTTGACCCTACCGGGACTCGAACTGCGACCCTTCAGTCGTCCAGCCCGTAGCCGGTCGCAATCCCGGCTGAAGTAACCATCGCTCCGCATGTCGCCTGACACCGTACTGTTAGGGTCTGCGAGTCAGGTTCCAAAGAATGCGTTTGGAAATGATGTACTCCGAATGGAGTACACGTTCCCACTCTTGTTTACAACTTCCACAGCCTTGAAGCTAAGCGTGGGTTGGTAGCGAGTGTCCAACTGCTTGCATGAAAGTTTTCAGCTTTGATTGGGGCCCTGTTAAGGAGAAGCCGTGCCGAGCCGTTACCGTTTGAAAGGCTCCTTTCGTCACGGTGAGCCTGCCTCATAAAGATTCTGCGCAGTAAGATGCTACACTATAGGGAAGCGGGCAGATTGGCATCTCACTTAACAAATGCTCCAGAAATTGCTCGCCTCTAAAAGAACCCGCCGTTGAACCACATAAATTTAGCCCACACCCTCCCACCCTGTTTCTTTAAGATCCGTTTTAGTATTATTAGCCGGTCACGGTAGCGAAGCGGTCTGAGACATTTACTGTCTTCGCTCGCTCTGAAGCCGGGATCGTGGGTTCGAATCCCACACAAGCCATCCATCTATGTTTGGTATGTGTATGTGTTGTTCTGTGTTTATGTAGCGGCTAAGCGACGGGCTGGTCACTTGTCCAGGGAGTCCTACCGTCTGTAAAATGATCATGAAATTGAAAATCAGAGGCCAGGGCCCAAGGGGGCTCTAGAACCAGCGAAAAAAATATATTTCTAGGCCATGAAGCTGGTCCCTGCAGGTCTTCCGATTAATGTTTTGAATACATTTCTCATATCCTCTTCCATGCATACCAGTGTCATCCTCTTGCGCTGCTGCTATTGGTGATTAGTACAGAGAATGAAGTTTCTGAGTGTGTATTTTTCTCCATCCTACGGTCCGAATATTATCCTCAGTGCCTTGTACTGTAGCACTCCCAAACTATGTTCTTACGCAAGAAATCAGACGTAAATTGTGAGATGAATACTGGACTCCGTGTAGTCTGGTATAGAAAGGCACAAATGTTTCGGAGGGACCTACTGTCTCCATATTCAGGATATTACTAAGGTACTAACGTTTCGGAGAGATCTGGTGCAACCGTTTTAAGGTGTAATATTGATTTATTGTTTTCACCCTTTGATGAAGTAGTTTCGTCTGTGATATGGGAACATTGGTTACGTTATGTTAACAGATTTATATGCCGTGTGTCTGAGCATGAAGTTTCCTTTACGGCGTGTGTGACGGAATGCGTAGTTGCCACAATTGCCGTTTTCTCGGACCCCTTTGCACACTGTGCGCAGGCGATGCAATCCATTACATTTCTCGTGCGTATTTCATGTACTACACCTGCCTGCATCTTGCCGTGTGTTCCAAGATTATGTTTCCGGCCCCCAACCACCCCCACCAAGATGTTCTGTTCGGGCTGCACCAATGTAGTGAATTCATGATTTCAGACGGGTCCCCCAAGGTCCATAATGTACAATAGGAGATCATGGGAAGGGATTATTCGTGGAAGTTGCAGAATTTTCTGTTTGAATTTTCATCGGGTATTCCACTAGTGCTTTACACCACATAAGATTAGCATTCCTTTGACTATTTGTGCAGTATTGCAGGTTGCGGATCTTAACCAGTGCAATTAAATCTACCCATACTAGACGGGGAGGGGGGGCACGCGGTAGCGTAGTTGGCTGAGGCACTGTGCTACAGGCCGGAAGGTCGCGGTTTCGATTCTCGATGAGGTCATTGGACTTTTTAGTTGGCCTAATCCTTCCAGCCGAACTAAGACCCTGGGATCGACTCAGCCACAAACAGAAATGAGTACCAGGAATCTTTATGGGAGTAAAGGGCGGCTGGCGCGTAAGGCTGACAACCTTACCTCCATCTGTGAGCCGATTGTCTAGAAAATGTGGGAGCCTCGACATCTCACAACCCTCCACGGCCTGTAAACAGGGATATATCCCTCACACACTTCCTGTTGCTCTCACTTGGAGCACAGGGTATCCGTGACACACTTCGTTTCACTTCAGGTTCTTAATTCTAGGACAGTCGGCAGGACTCCTTGGACGGAGGATCAGCCCGTCGCAAGGCCGCTGCCTACACAAATACAGAATAAACATAGACAGACATTCGTGCCTCGAGTGGGATTCGAACCCACGATCTCAGCATTCGAGCGGGCAAAGACGGTTCATGCCTTAGACGGCGCGGCCACTGTGATCGGTGTTATAATGATTGCTTTTTTGATCGTACTAAATGCTGACAGACAGTTAAGATATAAGGTTGTGTGTTATGAATTGTCGTTTTCTGTAAAGCACTGATACTGTACTGTCTAAGACATGTTTTCGGTCACGTAATCACCATAGGGTGCCGTGGACCGTTACGTCATCGTTAAGAAGTTACCGGATTCTGTTTCCAGCACACGATGGGAACTGAAGTCGGATTCCGGGGATCTCTGTCAGCACACAGGACGTTCCCATAGCGGTGGTTATGAAGAGTTCCGTCCTCTGGGATATAACGCATTGTAATCAGTCGAAGTCAGCCGACGTTTCGGAGGAACATGTCGCCGTATAGCAGGTGGCAAGCAGAGTTTTGCCACCTGCTTCATTCTGGTTTCTTGGTTGGTTTATTCGTCGACCCTGAATATTCAGGCGACACGTTCCTCCGAAACGTCGGATGCTCTTTTTCAACGGACTACACTGCGTTATATCCCAGGAGATAGAGCTTTGCTTTTTCAAGGCTGCCTACTGAACACCGTGTTACCCCTGAGATGTTTTACGGAAGTATAGAAGGGCCATGTGTACTGCCGGTAGCATTGTTACTGCTTGTACTGAGGCAGTACAGGATCGGAGCTTCAGCCTGCGGCCGGCTTGTGATTGTTCTGCTCCAGTGCCGTTTCCTCCCCCACCAACCTCACTTCGCCCTGGCCGGAACCCGGTGCTTCGAGATGAGGCACATAAACACCAGTACAATCGCTTTGATATCCTAAGAATGTTTGTTAAGTTTGAATTAGAGCGACGGTTCTGTTATTGAAATCTCCTCTCTTGCGGTCTTTTACGCATCTCAATCTTTTGATCGGTCCAAACTAAACTATTTTCCGTTGGTAAACAAGTTCCCACTCTCCTCTGAGGGGAGTCCATCCCTTCAGAGAGTAATGGCATTTTTCAGATGTGATTTGTTTACCAGATTTATGCCCGTCAGACTGTTAATATAAAAACATCTGCTAAAATCCTATTAAAGGATTGCGGGAATAGAAATTGGGCTCAACTTGGATCAAAGAACTCTTGGCTAACTTTTTTTTCCTATATAAACAGAGAGGTAATCTTTATCAAGTCTGTTCTGAGCTACTTGCTTTAGTGTAGCATAAAAATGAATAAAGGTAAGTAAGGAAGAGTTATTGGATTCGAAAGCAGCCTCTTGTAAGGCCTCATGCAACTTAGCCTTTGGCGTAAAGTCCTCTCTTGTGCTTTTCATCTAGTACATGTAAATTCCATTAGAGATATCCGCCATGTACAGATTGGACTTTTGGTTCCTTCACACCGGAAGGACTCCAGCGGGAGTGGCTCTGTACGGCGCAAGGCGAGTGACTAATTTATGTGTCCAGGACAGCGCAGCGCTGCGTGTTTAACTTTTCAAACTTAGCGTGGGTACTTCAGTACTAGTAACACTTGCATGTAACGGTTTCTCACACGGGTTGGCATAGCGGCAACCCTCTGGGAGGTGCTTGGTTCGAATCTAGGCTGCGAAACTGCCTATACTTAGATTTTTACGTTTTTCCTTAGCCTCTCAAGAGAAATGACGGTATAGTCCTTCGTGGAAGAGTCCGACCTTTATACAACTGACAGCATCGCAAAACAAACCACAAAAGTATCAGCCTGTTACGGTCTGGTACGCATTGGTAGTTCGGTACGTCGAAAGTTGACTTATTTTTTAGTGTTTCATATTCAGTTCAGGATCGAACCTTTCATGGCTGCCCTTACTTCTATGAGTTTTATTTAAAGGTTCGTTGGAGTGATTGATTAACCATTTTAAAACACATTGGACCAGCCACGGTAGCCGAGCTGTCTAAGGCATGCATTGTCTTCGCTCGCTCGGAAGCCGGTATCGTGGGTTCGAATCCCATTCAGCGCATGGATGTTTAGTGTTTGTGTGTGCGTTTTTCTGTGCTTGTGTACAGTTAGCGGCCTTGCGACGAGAGCTGATCACCCGCCCAAGTAGTCCTACCGAATGTCTTAAGATCTAGAAAGCAAGTGAAAGGGAGAGTTTCATGGAGGGCGGCCAAGGCCCAAATTGGGGCTGTATAACCAAAGGGAAAAAAGCACACTGGTAGCTATCTGTACCGCATGCCCTAACATTGAAGGACTCTGTAGCACGCTCACACATTGCGTGTATGAGTTTCTTACGATTTCGTAATAAACGGATTATTTTTCTGAACAGTGTTAGCAGGCTGGTTTTTGTAATGGGGACGCATTCCGGTTTGTTTCCGGTAGGAACGGCCTTTTTAATTATTTTCACGTGATTGAGTGACTATAGGACGGGGTTTGGATTGGTAATCGGATATATTGAACACTTATAGAACTTATAGAACAAATAACCACGACAGTCTCACTGATTTACACGCTCCAGACATCACTGAAACTACAATATACTGTAACGTGTTTCGTTACTGAAGACGCCGTTCAGATTGTTAATTGGTTTATTTAACAACGTACAAGTATCGGCTACAATTAATTATAACAATGTTACGGGTTTACACACTTTACAAACCTTACAACAAAATCTCTTCACACTGTCACGATTCACTCGTTACAACTGAAATCGGTGACTACTACAATTCAACTCACTCCTTACTGCTCACCGCTGGCAAGATTCCAACTCAACTCGCAGGCTGCTGCCTTGAGCGCTCACTTCCGCGACTGATGCACTTAACTCGTTCACTGCTGACTTGAGAACTGTCTTCGGCCGCTGATACACTTTTAACTAATTTCGGCGGCTGTGTAGTTCCCTTATAGTATAGTCGCAGCGCCCGCCTGTTACGCAATGGGTACCGCTGTTGCCTGTTACCCGTGTCACAGCTGCGTTGCGTGTTACGTCACCTCGGGGAGTAACGACAGCGCTACGCTGCCGCCACGTACCGCTGGGGAGGGAGGGGTGTCCTCCATTGCGCAACACGTCACAATACATAAAGTCTTCTCAGTCTTCACTAACCGTTGCTTGATAGCAGCTTTCAACGGCGGACGTTCCGCTTCCTCTGGGTTTCCGAATTGTACACGGTCTCAGCTCAATTCTCACAACTAAGTCAACCAACAACTGAAAGTCAAAGTCACATTGTGACTGACGGCCAGTCAGTCAGTAATTCTTGGTGTCGAGCCCCATCTGGGGCTCATGACCGGATATTTATTGCTGTTTGACAGTTACAGTCTTGTTTTCGTGGGGCGCCCTCTCTGACGAGAGGATGGGTCTGTATTTTGTATATGCTGCTGGTTCTTGCCAGCACAGTCTTTTTCGGGTCCGAGTCCCTTGGGATTCGTGACTATATTTTACTGTCTCAGATTTGAGACATCGACAACCAACAACTCAAGTCAAAGTCACATTGCGACTGACGGTTAGTCAGTCAGTGAGTCTTTGTGTCGAGCCCCATCTGGGGCTCATGACCGGATATTTTTTGCTGTTTGACAGTTACAGTCTTGTTTTCGTGGGGCGCCCTCTCTGACGAGAGGATGGGTCTGTATTTTGTATATGCTGCTGGTTCTTGCCAGCACAGTCTTTTTCGGGTCCGAGTCCCTTGGGATTCGTGACTATATTTTACTGTCTCAGATTTGAGACTTCCCTTTGCGTCGCCTCCTACGACTCGCAGGGTCACGGTGGTGGTATTCGACCCCGCCTCCACACGGGGAACTCCTCTGCCTTACCAACAACTGGACTACTAGTTCTCGTTGTATAGTCCCGGCACAGACCATACAGAAAACGTCTCTTCCATTATTGCGTGTTCTCTCGTTGCTGGGGAAACAGCGTGTCTACATAGCTGTTCCCTAGCAACGGCTGTTACTTGGCAGTGGGTCTTCATGTTGTAGTATTATTTAGATGAAGGGTCTAGTAGGCGTATAGTATTACCAGTATTAAGTTAGCCGAAACGGAAAATCACGGATCCTGAAAATCGGCTATAAAATATTGTGAGCTTCAGTCATCATCACCATCGTTGTCATTATCATCATAATCATCATTCACGTATCTGCTGAAGGCTGTTGCGGATACATTTCGTAAGGACGTGATCTGATGCTAGTCACAGCGAATGAAGTTCAGCTTGTAGCTGTCACAGGAAATGGCAACAGTAGTTTAAGTACAGTATATGGCACTGTGCTGAAGGCTTTTTGTCTCATTACAGCTGTTTATCTCGTGTTTTAAGTTTTTTTTTTACTAAGGACACATAAGGAAGTGTGAAGTTGTCCCTGTGCTTAGTTAAGCACCAGGCTTTGAAGACATCGGGGACTGGAGGTATAGCTCCAATGTTTCCCAACCTTCTGTAAGAGATGGAGGGGAGTTATCAACTTCACGTCCCCTTTATCCGCGGGGAAAGTACCCCTTGGCCGGTTGGGCAGGAGGCAAGCTGGGCCCCAGTTTGGGTGTGGAAGCCGCGGAGAGCAGGAAAGTTCCTTGCCTCTGCCGGGAAACGAATCACGATCTTGCGGTTGTCCGGCTCTTAAGGCAGGTGCTATACTGAGCTACCGTGAACCAAAGTAGAACGAGTCAGAGTTCAAGATACAGCTAATCCCTGTGCTGTTTCGTAATTCCGAAACACCTTTCACTAAAGCATTCTCCATCAGCTGAGCTGTGTGTCATTTATACAAGTGCGTTCCGCAACGAGACGGCCAGTCCATGGCCGCAACTGCTGTAGGCCATTTGTAAATAAATAAACAAAATCCATGAAGCAGGGTCCTTTTTGAGAAGCCGCCAGTTGCTCATCTACTCAAGAATGTCCGAAAATTTTCTGGAACCCGAAGGTTCATTGCCGTGTTCATCTCCAAGATCCATATTAATATTATTCTCCCAGCTACGTTTGATTCTTCCTAGTGGTCTGTTCCGTCTCTCTTTTCCATCAAACTCTGTATATAGTCTCTCCCATGCGTGCTACATGCTCTGTCCATATAAATAAATCATAATTAAAATATATCTAACTGTAATCACTGCTAGAGCCATATGTGGGTGTGGAACTTGGTCTCCCGCATGGGTAGAAGAAAACAGATTAATTAAGCGTGTAGAGACGAGAATTGTGAGTATCGCTGGGTGTAGAATTACGATTCTATGTAGCTGATGTGTGGAGACAAGCAGTTACAGGTCCCTTATCGTGTATTTTTGTTGGCGGTGTGCAATTACGGTGTGACGCTGAGAGTTCAATGAGACTGAAGATTACTACGAAGAGGTTGTTGAAGTAGAGTGAAGGGGGAGACACAGTACGTGGAAGTACAGACATTGCAGCACATTGACAATGTTGTCAACTTAGATATAGCTATCGGGAGAGCGCGAGAGATTGTGCTGCAGGAAATGGCGTCATATGCTGCCCCCTCCCCTCTCTAACCCCCTACGTACCATCAACATGTGACATTGACACCAAACGCCGCAGTTCAAAAGTTCCCTCACCCTGTCTTCCTGTATAGGATTAGTCACGTCGTGAACGTTTTTGTCTTAGGCGTTCTGAAGCAGTGATAGATGGGACTGCTTTCCTTTGTAGCGTGAAATCAGTGGAAGTAATATTTAGGGAAACAGTCCTGTTTACTGTGAGACTCATACGGAACACATAAATAATATAGAGATTCAGTTCGTACCTCACAGGTACAGAGCTAGAGAGCCCAACCGGTTAATGCTGTTTAGGGAAACAGTCACTATTTAATGTGAGAACCATACGGAACACAAATAATATAGAGATTCAGTCCGTACCTCACAGGAACCACATTACGTCACCGCTACAGAGCCCAACCGGTTAATGCTGTGTAGTGAAACAGTCGCTGTTTATTGTGAGAACCGTACGGAACACATAAATACCCTGCGTGGAAGAATGTAGAGTTTCAGAGTAGATAATGAAAATTAAGTCCAGTGTGACATACGAGTTTACAACACTTCAGTCTTCATTCACCTTACATGTTTCGATTCAAAAGAATCATCTTCAGAGACGCACCACTACCATAAGGAAACACCGTTACATAAGATATTTTAACAATATGCACTTTAGATATGACTAATGCTCTCTATATAAATTTTGTTATCACGGTTGGTTTTGATGTTTGTCCTAGGCAATCACAATGGCGCTTCTTGAAGTGTAGATTTACTGGGTATTCTGACTGGGGTTTTCCACTGCACGCAATATTGCTTTCACTTTTCGATACAGTAGACTCCCAATATATTTAAAATTGTATTAAAATTTCCATGTAAAAATTAGTTATTATATTAAAATGTCTTGAGCCGACATTGGGTCATGTTGTTTTCCTCCTGATGGTGGGAGATGTCGTTTATTTCTCTTGATTTTATGTTCTTATTATTAGTAGTGTAGTTCACGTGCGTGCTGTGTCGTTTGTACACAGCAAGCACCCCAGTCAGAATACCCAGTAAATCTACACTTCAAGAAGCGCCATTGTGATTGCCTAGGACAAACATCAAAACCAACCGTGATAACAAAATTTATATAGAGAGCATTAGTCATATCTAAAGTGCATATTGTTAAAATATCTTATGTGACGGTGTTTCCTTATGGTAGTGGTGCGCCTATGAAGATGATTCTTTTGAATCGAAACATGTTAGGTGAATGAGGACTGAAGTGTTGTAAACTCGTATGTCACACTGGACTGAACTTTTCATTATCTACTCTGTAATTAATAGTGTGACGGCCAAAATGAGACAAGTTAAATTAATGTAGAGTTTGTTAGAAAGGTCAGTTGGTTAATGCTGTTTAGGGAAACAGTCGTTGTTTATTGTGAGAACCATACGGAACACACAAATAATATAGAGAGTCAGTCCGTACTTCACAGGAAACACATTACGGCTCCGCTACAAAGCCCAACCGGTTAATGCTGTTTAGGGAAACAGCTGTTTATTGTGAGAATCATACGGAACACATAAATACACTGCGTGGGAGGATGTAGAGTTTATTAGAAAAGTCAGTCGGTGAATGCTGTTTACAGAAGTAATCGCCATTTTTTGAGGGTCATGGACCCCGGAATTTTGATTTGCAGAATTAATGTCGAAGTGTCATTTGGGGTGAGAAATAATTTTGGCGGCTTTGACAGTAGAGGGGCAAAATTGTGATGAATTCAGTTTTTGCGGACTGCATGAGAAACACGCAATGGGAAGTTGGAACTTGAAGGCGGAGGAAAACCAAGGAAACCTGTGTCGAGTTGGACGGTCGCAGGACCTTCGGGATGCGCGGTGACTTCTAGCCAGCAGCCCGGCAAACAACAGAATATGGGAGATTACATAACCGGTACCGGGGGCGATTTCCCGGGGCTAAAGCCGAGGTCAAGAACTCCCGCATATGTTTCCATGGCGTAATGATTAATTAATTAATTAAGGACAGGGACAGTTTTATCTTTACCTTAGGTGGAACGAATACTTTCAAGGTATGTCTTGTACAGATTTTTCACAATCGCGAGGAATCCTTATTGTGGCCACACTCTACAGGGTCATATATATTTAACTTCTGTCATTATGTGGAACCGATTGCTCGTCTTATTTTTAAATGCTATGACTTTTACGCAAAGAACAACAGAACAATGATTATTAGTATGAAGGGCAAATATATGACTGCATTTTGCACCTGACATTGACACCCGTTTGTTCCCATTGTTTGCACTCTATTTCTCATCTCCTTTGAACAATAAGCAGCTTTTAATGTAAACAGTGGAAGTTCGCGTGAATGCACCATTCATTATGAAGAGTGTATTGTTATTGTTACGTCACCCGACAGTCTTAGATCACAGGCGAGACGGTGCCGTACAGAGCTGCACTTGACACCTTATAATGTATCTGCTGCTAAAGGTTTTCGGGCGTCTGTAAGCAGTAAGGTCTGCTGTTTGGGACCCTGAGTTACGAGCATATAGAGAATTTCCTCTCTGCAATACACTGTGTAGCTCCGTGTCGTTGCCATGGTTACAAAATTTTGGGGAGTTGGACTTCAGAAACTATTGTTGTGCGTGCCACAACAATTTGAGGGTTTTGCCGAGATTAAAATTTAATGCAGTTTTTAGTGAAATCTAGCGTCATAAAACATCGCCCGAAATTCGTCGAAATCCGTCCAACGGTTCTCGAATTTAAACATACGGACGGACAGACACACTTTTCTTGCAGTTTGTTTAATGGAAACTTAAAACGTATGTGAGGGCGAAGATTACTGCTTTCTGAGCTCTGACGTCGTATGCATTGGTAGATAGTGACCAGTGTTTAGGAGAGAGCTACTGCTTCAGTCTTCAGGGTAGACAAGCCGAGCTTGTGAAAGTGGTATCAGCGAAACGAGTGGTAAGGACGCCAACTTACTCTGCTACCATGAAGATGGAGGCAGTAGGTTGTTTCTAAATTTTGGTAACTGTCTAATGAACCACATTACATCACAGTCACCTCCGAAGATCACCAGGTGTGAGGCGTACATAAACGTGTGTATGAGAAAGCACATAGGCAGTATATAGGGGAGTGAATACAGTACATATGGCATAACGGGAGAAATATGACGCCCATAATGTGATGTAGTCTGTATTTTGTGAAGAATAAGGGCGCTGTCGTGGTCAGTAGCGAATGATTGATGACTCAATTTACGGACCAGTCGATGCCAAAAGGAGGCAGCTCTATCGCTCCATGCGTAAGAATGAATAGCATCCCGAAACGTCATCCTATCTCGCTTCGTACACACGTACTGACTGAACAAGATCAACATGATTCAGGATTTCTCTTATCGAAGGGAAGATTAATGAATCGGGAAATTCTAAGCGGCTAGGAAGATGGAAGTGTGTGAATTACGGAGAAGATGAAAAATAAATATCTTTACTATAAAACTAAGGAACATTTCAAGTATGGAAGCAAGGGAGGCATATGTCAGTTTTCTGCAAATTGCTTAAAGTCCAGTGGTTACTATAAGTACCACCGATTTTAACATACGGAAACTCTACATTCTGCTCACAGAGTGTGTCTGTGTGTTCCATATGGTTCTCACAATAAACAGCGACTGTTTCCCTGAACAGCATTAACCGGTTGGTCCCTGTACCGGAGGCGTAATGTGTTTCCTGTGAGGTACGGACTGAATTATTATATAACATGCAGGAGAATTTCAGCATTTAAATCTTGGTCATGGATCACGAGAGGACGGAAGTCAGGAATGACTGCGCTAGCGAAGACCAACAGCAATCTAACCGAAACCGAAAGCTAGTGTTTGGTAGTCCTTCGAGTCGTAAGAGGCGACGAAAAGGGAACCCAGTGCCTGGTAGTATAACTGTGCCACCCTGTTCCTGGGGAACATAAATACGGGGACCTGGCCCTCCAGGTTGGGGGAGTCTCGAAATTGAGGCAGTAAAATATGGTCATGAGTCCCGCGGCTGGCGAGTGGCAGCAGCAGTTGTAAACGACAGACCCGTCCTCTCTGCAGAGAGAGCGGCCCACATCAAGAAACCAGCTACTGCCTGACAGTAATAAAAATGACACCAGGACAGACTAGCCGATTGGCCGTCAATCATAACATGACTTTGACTTTGCCTGCAACCCTTAAAAGTTTGATGGGTATATGATGCTGTACATTCGCTGACACGTGTTAGAGGTAGAATTACGTCTCGTAATAGCGCTGAACCGCCGTTAGAAATTATTATGAGAAAGCTGTATCAAAGTTAATAAACACCTCGGGAATTAGCCTTTGGGAACTTGGTTCTCTTTCCGTCTTCAAGTAAAATGGGGACCTAATCTTACGGGTCGTTGAGTGGAGCTAAACCTAGTGACTGTGACAGTCGATCAATACTGATGTGATGTTTCCCTTGGAAAGTCAGTCAGTCAGTCTATCCAATGAATGGGAGTACGTGTGAGTCAGCCGGCCAGCCCATACCTCATGTGTCCGTTGGAAGGGACACAGTTTCAGACCAGTCAGTCAGTCTCTTTCTGATTAGGTTCTCCTTTTTCCTGAAGTCCGTAGCAAACCCATCATGAGAAACGTCGCGTTCTTGTAAAACTTGGCCAGTTTGTAAAGTGTGGACCGGTTTTGCAAAGCCATTTCCACCTTGCCGGGAATCGAAACTCCTGTAGGCCAGTCGCTGTCCCTTCCAGACCGCGAACCAGTTGTGTGCATCTGGACACTTAGGAGCAGAGGTGAAGGAGAGAAGGAGGGAAAATGGAAAAGGAAGAGAAGTATAACGGAGAATTTTTTATTATTATTTAACTCCAATAATTATACAATCTATCCATTATGTGTGGATAATAAGTATATTTTGTGGTTTACATATAGAAAAGGAAAGAGAATACTTGGCATGGTGAGCATGTTCCAATGAACATGCTCAATACTTATTTTAATTGCTTAGTGATATGCAGTTAAGTGTTGTATTATTCGAATCTGGTGGGTAAATCTGATGGTTTAAATCTGTTTAGCCTCCTGATTTCCCCTTCGTCGTCGAGCAGTTTTTGTGCCAAGTCGTTCGGATGGGCCTGGAGTCTGATTTTATACTTTTTGCTGTTTTTTTT
>NW_019728513.1:206715-224539 GCF_002891405.2 Cryptotermes secundus | reverse complement strand
TTGGATAGTACTGGTGTCAGACTTATTGGTCTGTAGGATGTTACTTCTTTCGTGTTTTTCCCAGGTTTTGGCAGCATAATTATTTGTGATATTTTCCATTGTATTGGGTAGTATTCTACTCTTAACACTGCCGGAGAAAATGAAATGAGAAAGAAAAAGGTCGGCACAAAGAGGTAGCCGCAGCCTGCCATCCAATAGGTACTGTTCCTTCCGCGGGTGTAAAGCGGCCGGGGCGTGAAGGTGACCACTCACTTGGAACTGGTGTCGAGGTCAAGAATTTGCATACTTATACACCCACTTTCCTATACGTCTGCATGGCGTAGTGCCTAATTAGTTAGGCACAAGGACAACTTCCAGCCTTTTACTAAGAGACAGCAGAGGGCAGTAATGAAGTGGAAGAAAGCTCTTTCTCTTGATGCCTGGCTGGTCTCATAATGTCAGATTTGCTCTTCGTAGTTAATGAGAGAGATAGCGAGCCGTGTAACTCTTTAAAGCCCAGTGGTTACTATATGTACCACCCGCTTGAACATACTAAAACTCTGCATTCTGCCCTTACAGTGTATGTGTGTTCCGTATGGTTCTCATAATAAACGGCTGATTCACTAAACAGACTTAACCGGTTGGGCTTTGTAGCAGAGATGTAATGTGTTTCCTGTGAGGTACGAACTGGATCTGCATATTATTTGTGTTCCGTGTGGTTCTCATAATAAACAGTGACTGTTTCCCTAAAGAGACTTAACCGGTTGGACTTTGTAGTGGAAACGTAATGTGTTTCCTGTGAGGTACGAACTGAGTTCGTATATATGATTTAGAAGGATTTCCGTTGATAATGTGTGATCTGCGATGCTCGCTAGAGACTGTTTCATTGCTTCAGCTGTCCCGTATCCATTCTAGAACATTGCATTTTCAACTGCTTGGGACTCCCTGCTTGTGGGAGTCGAGAGAAAAATTCCGTTTTCTGAGATGAGTGGGATTTATTGATACGTGTGAAGTTTCTGTGAGTGGTGAATGAGTGTTAGAAGAGAGATTTTTTAAAAAATGAAAGCAACACAACCGCTTCCATTTGAGAGGGAGGGTCATGCAGAAGGAAGAGCAGCATGGGGCGGTGTAAATGAATGTTCACAGCAAGAGAATGAGAAGGAGAAAAATGAGGCAGAAAACGGGAGATGAGAAGAGAAGGAGGAAAGACCGACGGTAGTGTAGTGTGTAATGACAGCCGTTGGATGGTGAAATGAAGGGACCATATATTTCTTTACGAGTACATTGTATCTGCAAGGGATAAAGGTGCGATAAGCGTCAATATTTGTCACACGTTACGGCGTAAAGTATTCATGACGCAGGATCGATCTTGCATCACAAAAGAGTTTCCTCAGCTTTTTATTTATGTGAGATATTTTTAGAATGAATTTCCTTTACGTATTGTTCGCTATTCAGGTTTCAATATTGGGTAAATTTAAAAACGAAGATGTCTCGGTTCGTGCTGATGTAAAGAAATGCAGATATTTTTAATGTACTCAAATATACGATTCTCTCTGAATGGTGAAAAGGAAAAGAGTGCTGGAGGGCTACCCAGTAATGTCATAAATCACGGAAATGTACGCATTTGAAGCTTTCGATTATATTTGAGGATTCATGCTGCGATGGACCGTTTCTTCGTTTTATATGTTCGCCTTCCTCTCCAAGAAAATGTAGTCCGTTCGCATTTATGCATTATTAATCCTATATATTTATACACATATGTTTTACCATCAACGCAACAGTGCTTTATTATTTATTTATATAGCACGCACTAAATATTTGGACCTCAAATGGGACATCTGGGGGCACGCGGTAGCGTAGTTGGTTGAAGCACTATGCCACAAGCCGGAAGGTCGCGAGATCGAATCCCGATGAGGTGGATTTTTTTAATTTACCTAATCCTTCCAGCCGCACTATGGCCCTGGGGTTGACTCAGCCTCTAACAGAAATGAGTACCACGAATATTGTTGGGGGTAAAGGGCGGCCGGCGCGTAAGGCTGACCTCACCATCTGTGAGCCGGTTGTCTAGAAAATGTGGGAACCTCAACATCTGACAACCCAATGGGTCTCCACGGCCTGTTGCAGAGATAGCTTTACTTTTTTAATGGGTCATCGTCAGATGCTGCAAGTTTCTCACATACTGTTAGCGAACTGCGACATTATAATAAAAATGATGAATGTTCGTTGTATATACGCAAGAGGATTCAGTCCATGAAAATAATTTCCTACTCATTGAACCGTGTTGTTATAGCCGAGATCATGTAGCGTTGAACGGCGAGATGGTTACTGAAGGTTGAATTGGTAAGAATACGGAAGGAAGCGGTTGTGGCATATTTTGAGATAATGCTCAGTTTCTTTTTCCGCATCAATAGAGTGAGGTCAATTTGAATTATCAGCTTATGAGATCACTTTGCTTTTTTCTTGTGCGGCCATCCCTAACGTTGCCAGGTAACGGCTCGGTCAGCGCGTTACCGCTGCAATGAATATGCATAACAGTAGAAGAACTGTTGGACACAGCGTTTTCTGTGCGGTCCGTGTCGTATCAGACACTGCATATGTAGTCAGAATAGGCGATTAGTTCTTCCCAGAACTTATTGTCTGTTTTGTTGTTTATTTAACGATGTTGAAGTTGCTCGGTTCATATTGCATCGAAAGATAGGATGATTACCGAATAATGAATTGGATGGGATATGGAAGGAAGCGGTCATGGCCCAATTTGATTTGCTCTTTTAGACATTTACCTGGAGGAACTGAGGACAAACACGAGAAAACTCAGTCAGAATCCCTTCCAAGTCTGGGATCAAGCATCTCCGATTTTAAGCCAACTCGCCATGTTTGTGAGTATAGAAGGGATGTGAGGCAATGAATATGTCCAATATTTTGGACTATTTTGCCCTGCCTTGGAGGTTTCTGGACAACGTTTCGGAAGCTGGCTCCCTTCCCAAGGTTACATTGGAAAGAAGTGGCAGTTCCGTTCTACCCGTACAAGTTATGATGTTAGTCAGTGTTTAAGCGAAAGGATTTTTAAAGTACATTTAAATTACTGACGTCAAAAATCGTCAGCGGGTGATAAGAAAATTCGCGAATGAAATTGTTTCGTTTGAAATGTTTGAACTAATCATTACAGACACTGTAATTGTGAATAGGTTCATTAAATCGAGTTTAGGGCGTGTTTACTTTTATTTTAGTCTCATGATACCAGGAACACGCTTCATTGTCATTGGTGTGTTCAGATCCCTGAGCTGACGCCTGGCGTGTTATGCTGACAGCAGTGTTTCCGTTGTGCTTCAGGTGTTCACGGGTTATACATTACGTTATGTTTTTATTTTCTCGTACAGATAAACTCGCGTTACATATGCGTCGTTATGCTGTGGCATCTGTGTTCATGCGTCACGTAATGTAGCTGAAGTTTCATCTGCAGATAACTTTATCGTGTTCTATCCTTGTCTCCGTTCCTGGCCGTTTTCAGCACACTGCGCAGGCTGTACTATAGCTGAGACGGTTAGTCACCAGCGTCCCGGTTTCGATACCGGGTCAGATCATGCGGGATTTGAGGTGGACTAAATGGAATTTGGGGCAGGTTTTCTCCGAGTACTTCCGTTTCCCCTGCCACTTATCATTCCACCCACTGCTCCACATTCATCATCTATCATCCGGAGCTGGTACAGTAGGCCAGTTAGTGGCCGACGTACCAAGTGGATTCAGTCTCACCCCACTCCACGAAATAAAAAAAAAATGCGCTGTGGGTTTGGTGGAGTACACTAACCGAAATAATGGCTGTAGGGTGTGGATGGTTTATAATATGGCTTTATTAATTACGGTATATCGCACTCCCTTTCACCTTGCAACCGCAACCACTGCCCATCTACATCTTGGCTATATTTCTCGTGTGCAAGTTAAAATATTGTATGCATATCTCATTTCCTTATGCATGTTATACTTGCGCGGCTCGTGTCATGTTCCTTGATTTAATCACTTTACGTCAGGCGGGCCAGTAATGGTCTTCGTTACGTAATTTTCGCATTTCGCCCATTACTTTGTCTCTTCCGTCCCATGGCCTGTGTAACAAAATTCCTCGGGAAGACAACAGGCCTGATGATTTTCATAGTTTCCCTCAGTCATTCCCAACAAACTGAGCAACGGCCTCTTCCTTCCGCATCCCTTCCAATTTATCATTCGCTAATTAACCAGCCACTCGACGCGAAACTTAGTGGGTCATTAAATAAATCATAATTAAATGAAGAAAATCAACAAAATATTCAATAGTTCTTATTATTTCTGGAGATATGACGCAGTGTATTGATATAAGTCTACCGATGGTTCGGATGAACGTAATGCCTCCATCTTCAGGGTTGGGGAGTAATTGAAGCAACCGTCATGAAGCAAGAACAGCGGCTTTCTTCTTGCTCGTGGCTTGCTTGACTTACTTCGACCCTGAAGATGGAACCAATATGTTCCTTTGAAATATTCTTAAATTCTACTAGATTATACCACGTCACATCACAAAAGATATTGCTCTTCTCTCACTTTCAGCGAAATCATGTACAAGGTGGAAGGAATCATTAAATGAATTTACATGTGAGGTGAAGGTAAAATTATCCCTGGGTTTAACTACTTAGGCACTACGTCATTTAGACGTGTGGGGAAGTGGAGGTATAGTGCCACGCATTCTTAACCTAAGTACTAGGTGGAGACTACGTCATTTAGACGTGTGGGGAAGTGGTGGTATAGTTCGACGCATTGTTTACCTAGGCACTAGTTGGAGGTGAGTGGTCCGCTTTTTTTTTTCTTCTTCTTCTTCTTCTGTGGCGCTACACCCCCAATTTTGGCCTAGGCCTACCTCCATGAAACTCCGTTTCACTTCGGTTTACTAGATCTTACACATTCGGTAGGACTCCTTGGGCGAGTGATCAGCTCGTCGCAAGGCCTCTACCTGTACACAAACACAGAAAAACGCACACAAACATCCATGCCCTGAGTGGGATTCGAACCCACGATCCCGGCTTCCGAGCGAGCGAAGACAGTGCATGCCTTAGACCGCTCGGCTACCGTGACCGTCGAGTGGTCCGCTTTACCCCCGGTGAAACATCCCCGGTACCCACTGGATAGGAGGCCGAGTAGCGTATATTGACGTTATGGAGAGGAAATAAATCTCTTACTGTTACCGAGTATCGAACGCCGACCCCTCGGTCGTCCAGTCCGCAGCCTAGAAAATACAGTGACTGGAACGTAAACAAATGACGTCATTTCGTGACTAGTGAGCAATGGTGCCGGTTGAAGGCTGGAAGGGAATTCAAGGATTCAGCACGTAATATTTTTTGTGATAAATGTGTGACTGATGGAGTTTATCCAATATTTACGTATGTCAGCACATTTAGCAGGTATTTTGATGTAGATAATCAGTTGCTAATTCCTCTTAAGTAGCCTGTTTGGTATGAAACGCGTTTCGAGAACCGTTGAGACATCTGCGTGACAGGTAAGCCATATGTACTGATTGTGAAGCTTTATATAGTAAAAAGGAGTATTACCGACACGATTGGGTACCCGGTAACACTTTACACTTAATTGAGGAGGTGCTGGGTTCTAATCTCGGCGAGGACACTGACTACCCTGACTGAGGTTTTCTGTGGATCAGTCCTTCAAGGGAAATTCCCAGTTAACCACAGTTTCCTTCCAAGCCCGTCCCAGTTCATCTGTCAGTTTATCATTCCACTCCGTGTAAGGGCGGCCGCACACCAATTGCGTTAAGAAGACAGACAAAACACGCAGACCGGTGTGCGGCCTACCTAAGCCTTCGGGCTGTTGACAGTGCCGCGAGAAGGCCTGCAAAAAGGAAACACGTCCACAGATTCATTTGCGTCAGGAGGGGGTTGAACCGTAGGTAGCAAGATCTCTGCTGTTGCGCCCTTTGGACCACGTGTATCTAGATGAGCAAATCCTGTATTAATATGTCAGTTGTTTGTTCAGAATCGTCTTAATCCAGAATGTTATCTTTGAGTTCAGGTTTGAGAATTGATATCTCATACCGTGTAAAGTTTATTAGTCGGAAATCTTGAAAGATGTCAGTCTTTGTTGTTATCTGTCCCGTATAGTAAACATTAAGTTCTGAGAAGAGGCTTATGATGTCTGTTTTCCTGCAAATATTTCAAGATATTGCTTTGATAATTTAGTAATCCATTTCTGTTCGTGTCCTCTATAAATGTACTTATGCAAGACTGGCTGGTGTGCCCAAAGCATGTTCCCAGCAGAAAGCTGCCGTCAGGCGGTATTACAGCCTCAGCTTTTGCCGAAAACATTAGCCAATGACATGAGGCGTGATCCTTTTGTGAGTAATACAGGTATAGAGACGACATGATGTTCTTCTGTCTCCTTCCTCAGTCTCTTTCGTCATTTTCTCCCTACTTGTTCTGTTGCCTCTTCTCATTAACCCCATTTTTACTCGTCCCTCATTTACTTTTCGTCTTCATGCTCTTCTCTTCCTCTTATGCCTCTTTCTTCTTCTCATTCTCTCCATTTTTCTGCTTCTTTACCCCCTCTTTGTCGTGATCCTTCTCCTACTTCTGATTTTTGTTCCTTCCCTTCCTCGTGTCGAAGTTTCTCATTTCCGTAATATTCTTCTCCCTTTCTCCCTCTTCCTACTGCTTTTTCTTCTTAGCATTCTTCTTTTTGTTGTGCTTTTTTCTTCTTCGACCTCATTCTTATTATCTATTTCCTCGATTCTTGCATTTCTTGCTGTGTATTTTCCTTTGTGTTCTTTTATTAGTTTGACTTCTATTGTTGCGTATCCTTTAATGTCATGACGCACAGAATTGTGAGACCGTGAACTGCTCAGACGATCTTTCGTTGAAACCACATTTTTCGTTAACCATTTAAAGCCCAGTGGTTACTATGTTTACCACGTTCAACATACTAAAGCTCAGCATTCGCTTTCACAACAAACAACGATTGTTTCCCTAAACAGCATTAACTGGTTGGGCTTTGTAGCGGAGACGTAAGGTGTTTCCTGTGAGGTATGGACTGAATCTATATTATTTGTGTGTTCCGTATGGTTCTCAAAATAAACAGCGACTGTTTTCCCAAACAGCATTAACCGGCTGGGTTTTGTAGCGGAGACGCAGTGTGTTTCCTGTGAGGTATGGAATCAATCTCTGTATTATTTAGAAGAAACGAAGTCTTTTGAATACTCCCACGCGGAGGCGGATTCGAATACCTCCACCATAGCACTGCGAGTCAGGGGCGGCGAAAGGAGAACCCAGCGCCTGGGGCTATAACTAGGCCACCCTGTTTCTCGGGGATGTAAATAGGTGGCCTGGCTCTCCAGGTTTGCGGAGTGTGGAATCTGGGACAGTAAAATATGGACATGAGTCCGCGGGACTCGGACTCGAGAATGGCTGCGCTGGCGAGGACCAGCAGCAATTGTAAACGACAGACCCACCCTCTCGTCAGAGTGGGCGCTCCACGTGAAGAAACCCGAAACTGTCTGAGAGTAACAACAATCTGGTGTTGGGCCCCTGATGGGGGCTTTGAACCAAAAGAGATTGGCCGACTGTCGGTAGTAACACAACTTTGACGATAATCATTAAAGGTTAAAAGCAAAGCTAAACCTAGTGAGCATGGGAAGTGTATGCTGCTGTGCACAGTATATGCGTCATACCATACGTAAATTTTCGAGAACTGTAAAATTGCAGTCAGAAATGCGGAATCTCTGGAACGTTATACATGTTAGTATTTGATTTGTAAACTGGCAACCTGTAGCTCATCCAGCTAAAGTGGTACACACACTGAATACATCTGGATGTTGTAATAATGAAAATAGCCTACGCTAATATGTAGATGCTGATGCATATTGATATATTTTCTCGGTTCAGTGACATCTTTTCTCGTAATATATCTTACTCACAAAGTGCGTGCTGTCCAGATAGTCAAAGTCAAAGTCACATTGTGACACGGTCAGTCAGTCAGTCAGTCAGTCAGTCAGTCAGTCTCCCCATCTGAGGCTATGACCAGATATTTATTACTATTTTACAGATACGGTCTTGTTTTTGTGGGGCGCCCTCTCTGACGAGAGGATAGGTCTGTCTTTTGTATATGCTGCTAGTCTTTGCCAGCTCAGTCTTTCTCGGGTCCGAGTCCCTCGGGACTCGAGACCATAATTTACTGTTTGAGATTTGAAACTCCCATTTTCGTCGCCTCCTACGAGTCGCAGGGTCACGGTGGAGGTATTCGACCCCACCTCCACAAGGGTTTATCCAAATAACCCCCTGAACCATTAGGTTTATAATTGAGTTCGTACCTCACAGGAAACACATTACGTCACCGCTACAAAGCCCAACCGGTTAATAACCGGTTAATGCTGTTTAGGGATACAGTCGCTGTTTATTGTGAGAACCGTACGGAACACAGAAATAATATAGAGATTCAGTCCATACCTCACAGGAAACACATTACGTCTCCGCTACAGAGCCCAACCGGTTAATGCTGTTTAGGGAAACAGTCGCTGCGTATTGTGAAACACATAAATATACCGTGTGGCCTGAATGCAGTTTTATTTTGTTGACTCTCACCCAGAGATTCCAATCAAAAGCACTAAGGGCAATTGCAGACGCGCCATGGTATGTGAGCAACCTTAAGGCCCGTCCACATTACTCGTGCTTGTGCGTCAGAAGCTTACTGCTGCCGGAAAATCAGGATCTGGAGCTNGACTAAATGTAGGAGAAACATCACTGGATGTTTCCCTTGCAAGCTAACCACCTACAACACATTTACTTAATACTCTGTAATGATGTAGATTGTAAAGAAGCATAATAATACGAGGGTTGGAACTTTAATAGTGACAACACTGCTGTAGAGACGCCTTGCAACGGAACCAAGTAATGTCGCTTATACTACACGTTAGTTACACACCTACCGTACCTCAGAGCAAATGGACTTTCCGTTCCCACATCACGCGCATGCGCAGTGACGAGAAGAACAGAACCTCGCGTTAGCTGGCGGTCTAATGTAGTTTTGTCACAATGTTTTCGAAACAGGAACAGCGGAGTTGGATAAAGATTGAATGTGCCAGAGGCCGTACAGCACGACAGTGTCATCAAGGTCTTCAAGAGGCTTGCGGGGAATCTGCATTGCCTTACAGAACAGTGGCAAAGTGGGTAAAAGCCTTCAACGAGGGACGCCAAAATGTGGCAGACATGCGTCGGCAAGGTGGTCCTAGCGTCAGTGAAGAAGAAGTGTATGCTCTTTCCGCGATACTGGAGAGTGATCGACGCAATACGATTCGTGAGCTGGTCCGAGAGACAGGATTAGCGGATACGACTGTGCTTCACATTCTGAAGGGACGCCTGGGCATTAGGAAATTTGCATCACGATAGGTTCCGCATGATTTGACGGAAATGCAGAAATGGCTACTATACGACGCTGCTCGTAACCACTTGGAGCGCTATGAGCGCGAAGGAGAGGCTTTCTTACGCCGTATCATTACGCTGGATGAGACATGGGCCAAATCGCGCGAGCCACAAATGAAACGCCAGTCGAACGAATGACGTCATTACGGGTCACCACGAAAATCAAAAGTTCGTCAGAACCCCAGCAGTGTGGAAGTTATGGCGATTCTCGTGTACGGCTGCGATGTTGTTATCTTAACGCATACCGTTCCCCGGCAGCAGACCGTCAGTGCACAGTATTACTGTTCATTTTTGGAACACAACCTGCGACCAGCTTTGAGAAAGAAGCGGCGACGCTTTCTGCAGAACCCACCCATCATTTTGCAGGACAATGCTCGGCCGCATGCAGCGCAAGCTGTGGCTGATTTGTTCGATCGATGGGGCTGGGAAGTGCTGTACCATCCACCATACTCCCCGGACTTGAGCCACTGTGACTTCGACTTGATTCCTAAGATGAAGGAACCACTTCGTGGCATTCGCTTCAGAACTGTTCCAGAGATTCTTCAGGCAGTAGACCGCTCCATTCGAACTATCAACACAACAGGCGCTGCTAAAGTATCCTACGACTTCCACACCCCTGGCAACGGGTTGTACACAATGCTGGTGACTACAGTGAAGGACAGTAAAACTTCGAAACATGCATCTATTTTGTATCAGTTGTAAATAAATAGTTGCCACTGTAAAAGTTCCAACCCTCAGGTGGCTAGCACTGCTTTACAGGGTTAGAAGACTGTCGCTTGAAAAGTGCCGTGCATTGCCAAACGAGGAAGTTGCTCCCGTTGACACTTGATAAAGAGACCTTGGTCTGCAAATGAATGACTGCCCATTTACGCGCAAGACACCCAATTTACGTGGAAGCTAGCTTTGTGTTCTGCACTCTGTATGATGTAAGGTAAAGTTCATACAACTATTTGACGCTGCGCGGGAGGTGCGAAACTGGGGTAGAGAGAAGTCCTCGCTAGCCGTTGCTCTGTTGTCTTCAACGTTAAATTTTGTCTCGTGTTTCTCTCTCCTATTAGGGAGCTCGAGATGAATTTTACCTGTTAACTGATTTTGTGATTCATTGTTGATGTTTTTTTTTGGATGTCTTTGCGCCTTGTGGATGGGAACGGTGTTGTCGACATCTCAGGAGTGCAGACTGCATCCATCTTCAGGGAATTACTGTCTGGATGTGGAAAGTGTTTCCGACGTTTCAGAAGTAGATGCTGCACTCATCAGACGTCGGCACCGCTACATCATTCACGCAGTGCAGAGACCCAAGATCGGAATGAACATCAGTTTCGTATTTATTTTTGTATGGGGGTAGGGTGCAATGTCCGGGGGGGGGTCGAGAGTGGAGATGGTGGAAGCAAATTCTTGTGAAACGTGAATGCTGCTTCCAGAATATGGTGTTGCAGTTGGTTTGCGTCATCAACTTCGCGGCGACTTCAACACGTGAGCGAGTCTCTCTAATGCATGATTGCCATGTTTGAAAAACATAAACCCCCTGCTGTATGTATGATTTAATTTATTGTACTTAAAAACTTTTGTTTTAAACTTTTATGTGCCATGAAGTTGCACTAGGGAGTTGTACAGCGCATTGACCCTTTAAAGCACAGTGGTTGCTATGTTTACCGTCTGATTTAACATTCTGAAACTTCAGTTTCTTTACACGATGTCTTATGGGTTTCGTACGGTTCCCAGAATAATTAGTGATAATTTCCTTACACCGTTTGATCTTTGTGTTGGAGATACGTGGTATTTTCTGTGAGGTAGGGATTATATGTTTAAATAACATTTACTTGAATTTCAGACTTCAAATGTTTGATGCTTTCAGCCGCAACCATTGTTATGCGCAGCATGTTAGGAAAACTCCGAGAATCTTGTATTTTTGTTTTTCGCATGGTTCTCAAACACCCGTTACTCTCTTAATCAGATTTAATGAGTTGGTATTTGTACTGGAGACGCAGTGTGTCTTCTGTGGGGTAGAGACTGAATTTTAAATATTATTTAAATTAACATTTATTAACGAAAATTAGACCCATTTCTCTGGATGTTCCGAATGTGTTTCCAAATTATTCAGCTTTTCGTTAATCATAAAATCAGAATTACGGGGCTGTTGTCAGCAGTGATTCATAAAATTTGCTGTCTAACGGGACGTGAATCAAATGCGTTCATGGACACCCAGACTAGTGAGCATTGCTCGGGTCATGTGTAACTTGCATAGTAGCAACAGACGTTCCGGGACACTGGCTTGGCCAAACCAATTTGTCGCTTCCTCACGCACATATTTCGTGCTTCAAATCAAATATCGAGATGACTTCCAAGTTCCAAGTTCCTGCTGCGTGCCCCTTATATAGCCTTCCCGATTTAAATTAATCAGGAGTAAATCCCGTTCATGTAAAGGCCAACTAACTGCATAGTTTCATTATTTTTAAATTCAGTTACGTCGCCTTTATAACACAGGCGTTTAATTTTGGTAAACTTAAATCGGGAGGATGGCATGCGAAACAGGCAGTAGTAAAATTATCTTTCCTAATTATGCAGTTTATAATTAACATTTTAAAGCCCAGTGGTTACTGTATTCACCACCTGATTTAACACACCAAAACTGTGCGTTCTGTCCACAGGATGTGTTTCTGTTCCGTATTGTTCTCACAGTAAACAGCGAATGTTTGCCTAAACAGCATTAACCGGTTGTGCTTTAAAGCGGAGCCGTAATGTGTTTCCTTTGAGGTACGAACTGAATCTCTATTTTATATGTGTGTTCCGTGTGGTTCTCACAATAAACAGCGACTGTTTCCCTAAACAGCATTAACCAGTTGGACTTTGTAGTAATGTGTTTCCTGTGAGGTACGAACTGAATCTCTATATTATTTGTGTGTTCTGTATGGTTCTCACAATAAACAGCGACTGTTTGCCTAAACAACATTAACCAGTTGGACTTTGTAGTAATGTGTTTCCTGTGAGGTACGAACTGAATTCTTATATGTTATTTATAAGGGATCCAGCTTTTGCTATCCAAGTACTAGCCAAGTAAAACGAGATTAATGTTTATTATATAGAAGTTTGTTATGAAATGCACCTCCAGCTTTTAAAGGTTTAATTACAGGACACCAAAACTACGCAGCGCCTGTCTTCATGTTTGAATGATTCAGCGCTCACCACAACCACCAAATGAGCTTTGGGGGCCGATGCTCTCCAACATAAAAAGGGAAGAGACATTAGTAATGACAGAGAACAAACGACACACGTTGCGCTCTCTTCATAACTTACATCCCTTACGGGTCCTAATTGGATTCATCAGGACACGCTTCTCAGGAGCGATTTGTACTGGAGGGATGTATGCCCTTTGGGCAAAAGATAGCGGTAGGCCCAAGGATCCATTATGACGTCTGGGCGGGGTGGCATATGTAATGCGGTTCGAAAGAGTCCGGAGTAATATGTACAGGCTGATAGGGGAGAAACTGGATACCTTGGCATGAAACATAAAAACTACCCAAACCATTAAGTAGTGCTACTGCTTACGTAATACGTAATGTGTGTTTTATTTGTTTATTGATGTAAGGCCTGTTGAAAATGTAACGGGGAGTCTTTTATTTGTTATGTGAACTTTTATACCTGTGTCCCTTCCATCCTGCTACCCGTATTTCTTACTCATCCTTCATCGTGGTCTATTAGCGTTCCTCCCCTCCCTCCTTGTTCCATGTTTTCTTTAATACAGTTCAGCTGACTATCGCTCAAAGCATCAGTGGAAAATATGAGAAAAAGAGAGGATTCCAAGGACAGCAATCAGATCGGTGGACGTATGTTTCGAGTATAACGTTTCCTCCGAGGTTCGTGGCCCCTGTCCCTGTAGACGTTTTCCCGAGGGAGGCGTTGAGGCCAATTGACGATTAACGCCATCTGTCAGATACTGGGATTAACTAAAGCACTTTTTGCGCGTAAATATACGTAACATTAAATTCGCTGTTATGTATAGCATGTATATAGAACTCGGATTGTGTAGCGTCCGGTAACTGGACTTCATTTATTTTTGTTTAAGTTTCTTTGGGGTAAAGTGAGACAGAGTTTAGTTGCTACATCGGCCACTAATTGGCCTACGGCAACAGCTCCAGATGATAGGGGAGTGTGGAGTAATCGGTTGAATGAGAATTGACAGGGGAAACCGAAGTACTCGGAGAAAATCTGCCCCAGCGCCACTTTGTCCACGTCAAGTCCCTCATGACCTGAGCTAGGATAGAACCCTGGCTGCCGCGGTGGGAACCTGGCGACTAACCGTCACGGCCTTCCTGGCTGATTACAAATAATTGACAACTAAGCGGAAGTGGCGTGATATAAAATTCCGCTCGGCATTTTCCTGGAGGTACTGAGGAAAACCACTGTAAACTTTAGTATACTCGGTCGTCTGGCCTGCTTAGTCTAATTATGTATAGGCAGTCGCCGTTTATTTTCAGAGTCACATACTAAACGCATAAATAGCGCATGCGCGGTATGGAGAAAACGCATAAATTTGATGTTAAAGGAAATTGTGCGTGTAGTTACCACTGCGCCGTACAGGGTTGAATAAAGAGAAAGGAAAAAATTAACCCGCTTCTTCCGTAAATTCTCTGCAGCGTACAATTTTGAGCCCAGTGTTCGTATCGTGTCGTCATTCAGAGTTCTTATGTCAGTTTTACAATGTAAACACATGTTTCTGCCCGCGTCTGTACCAACACCGCTGTGGTGTTTTACTATACAAATTCTACTCAAAACCTATTTTACGGCGTCAACCAACCGAAACTCCGGGGAAGTATAAAATGTATGCAAGCTAATGGTTGGAGATGAAACAGAAGCCAGCCAAACAAAACGTCAGCTAACATTCGCTTTCAGATGGAACCTGCGCTGAAATTCGGTTGACGTTAATGCGGTGTAAACCGTAGAGTGGGCCGTGTTTAAAACATCGCAGATTAGTTTGCCTAACAAGATGGACCGACTACACGCGCGCATTTCTTTTTAAACAGCATATAGTGTAGTCTGCGTACGGAATATGTGAATATTCAAACGCGTTTAGATTTATTTTGTCACATACGGCCGTGTTTCGAAGACTGTGTTAGGATATCACATGTATATGTACAGTGACACCGCTCACTTAAACCGCGTTATCTACGGCGCGTGCTGATTACTGTAGCATGAACAGTGGGATTTTAGGTTCTAGTCCCACTCTGGGGGGGGTCTATGCCCATATTTTTTCCGGTCTTTTCTTCTGTATGCAAGGGTCTTGCGATGGGCCGATTCTCCATCAGAGGAGCCCTACCAGTTGTCTGTAATCATAGTTACATAAGCTAATTCTTTTGAGAACAGACCACAATGCCTAATCTACAAAAAAAAAAGAATTGTGTAGTGACATAAAAAAGGTAAAAGGTAAAGCTATCCCTGTAAGAGGCCTTGGAGGCCTATAGGGTTGTGCGACGTCGAGGCTACCACATTTTCTAGACAGTCGGCTCACAGGTGGCGGTGAGGTCGTCAGCCTTACGCGCCGGACGTCCGTTACCCACAGAAAGATTCCTGGTACTCATTTCTGCTGGAGATTAAGTCGACCCCCGGGACGTATTGCAGCTTTAAGGATTAGGTCAATTGAAAATCCCAATGATCTTATCGAGACTCAAACCCGCGACGTTCCGGCTTGTAGTATAGTGTCTCAACCAACTACGCGTCCGTGTGCAATGACTTACAAGTAATACTGTATAGTACCCTGACCACACGAACAGGATCATAGAGTGTTATGCAAACTTGGAAATGGAATAGATCTATTTTAACTCTTCCTTTTCTCTTCCTTCTATAATAATTTTCTTATTATTCAGATCAATTGACTAAAAGCCTTCTTCTAACCCCCCCTCCCCGGGCGGGGGCACGATTGTTCGTTTTGGATGTCTTATGAGCAGGGCCCGGATTTTGATGACATGTCATCATTTTTTCCTTGTATCCTATGCGATGCTCTTAAATATATATATATCTCGGATATGAGCTGCTGGTTGCAGAAATGTAAATTTTACGAGTATAGGTAATCTTTTGTCATTTTTTGACATTTTTAGGTTTAAGGTAATTTTTTCATTTTGGGGGTAATTTTTTGGTAAATTTTAGGACTCTTAATGGTATTTCTTGTCATTTTTGGCCATTTTAGGGAATTTTTCTTCATATGTTTTCTGAAATGTAAATCATGTGGAAGCGAAATATTCTTTCTCTTTCTCCTTTAGGTAATTTTTCTGGATTATTTCGGGCCATTTTTTTAAAATATTTTCAGGTCATCAAAATCCGGGCCCTGCATATTACATTTTTGGGTCATATTTTAGGTAATTTTTCTGGATTTTTCGGCCATTTTATAGGTCATTTTTTAAATATTTTCAGGTCATCAAAATCCGGGCCCTGCTTTTGAGATATTTCCTGAGTATCTTGCGAAACCATCTAGTTCTGAGTGGCCCCGTAGAGCACTTTCCTTTGAAATTTAATTCAAATTCCCTTCCCGAAAGCTAACCTGTTGCCCTGAGTTAGATTTTACTTGGTAGAACCATTGTAATCGCTTTGTTTTTCCCGACTCTCTTAACAAAGTGTGAACTGAAAATTCTTTTTTACAAATTTTATTTTTGATTTTATCCCATCACTAAACAAAAATCACATCCATTGCAAGAATTTTGCATTTATTTCTCTTTGCAAGGGTGGATGGGCCATGTTTTAACCACATTATAAAATTATTATCACCCAGGTTATAAACGCTTATTATTCTTCAAGACACGGCGATTACTATGAATATACCACCTGCTTAACACGCTAAAACTCTGCATTCTTCCCACACAGTGTATCTGTGTGTTCCATACGGTTCTCACAATAAACAACGACTGTTTCCCTAAACAGCATATACCGCTTGGACGTTGTAGCGGAGACGTCATGTGTTTGCTGTGAGGTACGAACTGAATCTCTATATTATTTGTGTGTTCCGTATGAGTCTCACAGTAAACAGCGACTGTTTCCCTAAACAGCATTAACCGGTTGGGCTCTGTAGCGGAGACGTAATGTGTTTCCTGTGAGGTACGGACCGAATTATAAGAGTTATTTGGACGGAATTCAGACAATTCTCTGGAACAGAATAAGCGGAGACGAACTATGAATTATTAACATACAATTCTCTGTTATTGGATGAGCAACAAACTTTATATAACATCCGATCCCCTCCACCACCACAACAGATATTCAAATTCACCAATACTCAGTTACAGATATAAATTTATGTATGTGCGTTTGTATATTCTCTTCGCAGATGTTATACACAACTGTTTGGTGCTCATTCAGGGTATGTTCCTGAAAAGAAAGACCTGTAAAAACAAACGTGTAAACTTCTTTTTCAGACAAAGCAACAGCCAGATAGGGACCGATGTTAGGGTTCTCGTATTTAGTGCCGGACTACTAGCTAGAAGTCAGTTTGTATCCGGAAGGTCCTGCGACAGGCCAACTCGATCAGGGTTTTCCTCAGTCTCTGATCAAATGCTGAATTGGTACCGAAATTCCACGTTGCACTGGATGCGTCACATTCAGCCCTTCCAAAGATTTTGCCCTAATGCAGCGCTACCAATGTTAGATCAAATTTCACTATGATGCAGCCCTTCCAACGTCATAAGAGAAATTAATTCCGATCTAATGCTTCACCTCTACCAGAAGGACGAGCGGGCACTGCCTGGGAACCTTCGCAACCTGTGATATAATTTCTCGCCCCCTCTCCCCACGAAATGTTGTGTCAGTCACTACCGCGCTTCTATTCTATTCTCTCCTCTCCTCTTCTCTTCTCGTAAAGACGCTGTAAGAGACGACGTTGTTTACCTCTGGATATGCGACACGCAATGTTCCTTACACCAATTAGGTCCAGCCTTGTTATCGAATCGGGAAGTTTCAGTGCAAGTTCCAGAAGTAATTATTTCCACATCTGAAGTTATTTTACCTGAGACAATGCACCTTAAGAGAACCCTAATGTAACTTAACACGCGATTTGCCAGTTTAGGGTTGCGGGTTGCATCGATCAGTCTTCCTCCCACTCTGTTCAGCTGACGAACTGAAATTTGTGTGTGAGTATCCGATAAAAGAATCTGAAAATTCTGTGCCACGGTTTGCATTAGCATACTCAGGGTTCCGGGGCAGCTCCCGATCGTCCTGATGAAGGTAGGGTGGAGAGAGGGTGAAGCGTTGGGAAGTGTACTTTTTATGCTTATGCGACAAAGGAAAGTCCTTGAGCAAGTTCTTTGTTGCTTTTTACTAGGATTTTGGTGCAATCATTGGCTAAACTACATGTGAGTCTAGCAGCGTGAGAGGGGGGGTGGGGAGAAGAGGAAGAAAGTGGTGAAGCAGTGAGTGACACTACA
>NW_019728513.1:154205-206684 GCF_002891405.2 Cryptotermes secundus | reverse complement strand
TCTTGTGGGAGAGGGGGCGAGAGTAAGAGACTATATTTCTGGTTCTGAAGGTTCCCAGGCAATGCCCGTTCGTCCTTCTGGTATTGGTACTGTATATGATCGGAATTAATTTGTATATGTCGCTTGAAGGGTTGCATGATAGTGAAGTTTGGGAGGGCTACATTAGAGCGAAATTTTGATGTTACCAATGTGAGGGCTGCATGTGAAGTGGAACTTGCGTATCAACTCAGAATTTGCTCTAGGACCGAGGGAAAACCTTGACTGAGTTGGCAGGTTGCAGGACCTTCCGGATGGAAACTGACTTTGTAGCCAGCAGTCCGGCATTAAATACGCGAACCCTAACATTAGACCCTGTATCTGTGCTTTTGATTTATTTGTGGGGGGTGGGAAGTTTACATATTTGTTTTTACAGATCTTTCTTTTTACGTGCGTACTTTGGATGCGCACCAAACGGTTGTGTATAACATCTGTAGTAGCGAAATTCGTCTAAATAATATTTAAAAATTCCATTCTTACCTCACAGTAAACACCGTGCCTCAGTCACAAGATCCAGTAGGGTAATGCTGTATCATACATAAATACGTAAATATGCTGTGTGAGTAAAATGTAGGATTTTATATGTTAAAGGGGGTGGTATGTGTACTAACAGCCGTGCTTGGAACAGTAAAGAGACTGATACTGGGGGGCGGAAAATAGTTGTTATGAAATCTACTCAAGCCTGCGCTGGCAGTATTGACGCTGCCTGTGGTTGTAATCCCATGAACGTGATCGAGGCAGTAAAGTTTATTTGAACCCTAACAAGTAATATCTGCAGATAATTCGATTCCCCGCTTCATTTGACGAGCTGAAGACATGGGATAGGGGTGAAGCGAACAAGGGTGGCGACGGAAAGAGGATTAGACTCACAAAACCAAACGGCGGGGGTGGGTGGGGGGTGAAATCACACCCAGCTTTCCATCAAATATAGAAAGGCAGCGTCAGTGCCCCGTACATATAGACGCGCGGGAAAATAGTTGGATTCCGTGACAGGCTGACGTCACTCACTGGACAGATTCACCACGATTACAGAAAGAGTCTTGGTGATACATCAGACTAATGGAAGTCTTCTTTCATTGCTTAGTATGTGGTTACTCAAAGTGTGAGTCGTGACCTACTCTTAAAGGGTGTCACTGAGTTTTCGAATATCATTTAAACTGTAGCTACAGCCAACGGAATTTCGGGAATATTTTTACCTTTGTACCGGAACATTTTATAGCTTAGTGTAGGTATAGAGAGTACGGACTAACATAAATACATAAGGTAGCTGTGTTTTGATAATTGTGTCAAGGTGGGAATGTATTCGAAGAGAAAGGGGCTGTTCTCTACTCTTATATCCTGTAGAGGGAGGCAGCAGGATTCTTTGAAACGTTGGCACTAGATAAGCAATGAGGAACGGAATTCGATTTCCTGTAGGGACCATAGATATTTTTCTTTTGCACAGCGTCCAGAGCGACTTTCGAGGGCCCCCGCGTCGCAGCAAATTTGTACTAGGTATTCTTTCCCCGGGAGTAAAGCGGTCATGGCTTGAAACTATGCATTCACCTCCATCTGTGCCCAGTTTAATGATGCTTACGAGTATATCTGTTCGTCAATTTTGCCCATACATGTACATGGTGCGTCACACGGACGTTACCTTGCGCCGGCTTATGTAGCTCGGCTTGCTAGTACACAAGCTGTAGAGCCGTAAGTACTGACGAGCAGCGAGAGAAGAGGAATCAGGAACCCACCATGGCTGCAGAGTGTAAACTGAAGAGCTATTTCCGCAGGGGAAACGTTGTGCGAGACGGTAGGCTGCAATGGTTTATTTTGGATTCGGTAGCGGCCATGTGGCGGGAGGTCGCCAACACGCCGATAAAACGTGTTCCTTGAAAGAAACTTAAAAATAGATTAGTGATGTGTTGGTGTTCTTGCTTCCGTTTCAGTAATCTCTCAGTTCTTAGCAAATCGAAGATCTGAAGACACTCTTTCTGGAAAGGCCGGCCGTCTCTTGGTCGTGATTGTGAATCGAAGAAATTAAATCTTTGGGTAAACACACTCAAGTTCTTTGCACCGTTGAACCCTTTGAAGACTGAAGTTCATCTAAATAATATCTAAGAATTCACTTTCTACCTCGCAGTAAACACACTGTATCTGTGCTACAGAGACTATCCACTAATGCTGTTTAGGCAAACAGTCGCTGTTTATTGTGAGAACCGTACGGAACACAAATAATACAGAGATTCAGTTCGTACCTCACAGGAAACACAGTACGTCTCCACTACAAAGCCCAACCGGTTAATGCTATTTAAGGAAACAGTCGCTGTTTGTTGTGAGAACCACACGGAAAACACAAATACACTGTGTGGGCAGAATGCAGAGTTTTGGTGTGTTAAATGATATGGTACGTATAATAACAGCTGGGTTTTAAAGGGTTAAACAGGAAAAATGTGTCATAATTAATGATAGTTGATTTCTTTTATAAAGAAAAAAGATAAATTCACACAAATTTGGGGGAATACTTCATTCAAGTTCTGGTTTTCCCTCTGGCGATCCATCTAAACTGTCTCTGAACTTGGCTGAGAGAACATTATACTCGATCAGGAAACTTTCTGGCGGAAGAGTCTTGTTTCTTGAACGAGGCTTGCTGTGTGAGGTTCCCAGGGACCACCGTTTTAATATTGTGTCGCATACACCCGTTGCTAGGCAGTGATTCGGTAGACAGCGGCCGTTGCTAGATAACTCACGCAACAATAGAAGAACGGTGTTTTATATGTGGTCCGCGCCTCGACCATTGCTATGCAACGGAGCGGTAAACATACCTGTACAACAATAGAGAGGCTGTGTTTTCTGCGTGATCAGTGGCGAGGAGTTATCTTGAAGACAGTTGGCGCCCAAATTCCGTTGCAAGATATTTGCCGGATAGTAACGTCGTAACAACGGAAGCTGAAAAATCTCCATTGTTAAGATGCCTTCCAAGGAAGCGACTAGTGAAAACATTGCAGAGGAATAGCCATTATTAAGAGCTGTTACCAAGTAACGGCTAATGAAAGCAGACTGAAAAGACTTAGTGGAAATCAACGATAATGTTATACGTATTTATTTGTAGCTTCGACCTGTAAGTGGTCAATAAATCTCTTCACCAATGCAAACCCCGTCTGTAGTCAATAATAAACGCGTCAGTATGTTTAACAATTTAATAGCAATCTTTCCGAAACCAGTAACGTTTACATCTGTAAATAGCGTTGGTGTTATTGAAGAGACAGTAAGCCAGCCGGTCGTGATATTGTGTGGTGCTCAGTTCAGTCTGTAGAGTCTGTGCGTTTAAGTAGCTGAATTCCAACCGGATTGCTTATTCCACAGAACGAGATGGCTTTATATTCGGGAGTATAGTTAGATTATGGCCATAGCTCAAGCGGTTAGTCGCTGGCTTCCCACCGCGGCGGTCCGGGTTCGATCCCGGGTCTGGTCAAGTGGTATTTGTGGTGGACAAAGTGGCGCTGGGGCGGGTTTTCTCCGAGTACTTCGGTTTCCCCTGTCAATCTTCATTCCACCAAATTCTCCATCATCATAATCATCCGGGGCAGGTACAATAGGGCAATCAGTTGCCGCCGTACCGAGTGGACCCAGCTGGAATCCACCCCCCACTAAGCGAATCAAAAGAAACTAGTTCGATTCTCGGTCTGCACACCAGCTTTCATGACTGAAGTTTTTCCTGCTTTTCTCAGTTTCTTCAGGCGAATTCCGAAATGGAGGCCTAAGCTAGGCCGCAGCTTCTTCCTTCGACATCCTTTCAAGTTACTTAGTCATCATGATTCAGTTCGACGCTGTATAGTCTTGAGTTTCATACCTGTATAGCGTCCGTCCATAAGCAACATACAAGTCCATGATTTATTTAATCCGTCTTGCAGTGCATACACTCATTTATTTCCTTCTCTCCCTCGCACTACATGTTTCGGCATAATAATGCCATCTTCAGGTGCTTACTTATCCACGTCAAACCAGTTCATTGCATGCCATGTTCACACATTAAAATAACTAAAATATGTATCTATCATATACATTGTCAAACGTTAAAAATATTAAAATTGTTCAGGATACCACATCGCTACGTCGCCCCTCACTACGTCAGTCACGCCCATTCTCCTTTGTTGGAGCACTCCTTCACTATCTTGTGTGTTGTGCTTTTGTTGTGTCGTGCTCCTGCGACTGCGTGTGTTATACTGTTGGGCTTCCGTAAGCACCTGAAGATGGCATTATTATGCCGAAACATGTAGTGCGAGGGAGAGAAGGAAATAAATGAGTGTATGCACTGCAAGACGGATTAAATAAATCATGGACTTAAATCAGTGCAACAGGACGCTAAAATATAACATAAGCAACATACAATATGAAGAGTTCTGTCATCGGGGATGTAGCGTTGTATAGTCCGTTGAAAGTCAGCCGACGTTTCGGAGGAAAATGTCACCTCCATCTACAGGCTCGAAAAATGAGCCAAAGAAGAAACCAGCCTGAAGCAGGTAGCAAGAAGAGCGTCATATCCCAGAAAACAGGGCTCTTCAAGACCACGGCTGTGAAAACCTCAGATCTAGTATTCAGTATATTAACATAAGTTAGGTATCTTCCATGTTCTATTTTCTTGCGTGCTTCTATTCCATGTATTAAGCTGGTTTCTCATTTACGGCACTTTCGGAGTGCCTCAGTCCCATCAAGGAACCTCATCGCATCTCCCATTGACTGACTCCTCTGTGGTCCCTGTCCTTAATAGTCCCTCCGAAACATCGCTTCAGCTCTCCGTGCGGTCACCACAATCTGGAAACGATTACACGTGCCACAATGTTTTTATAAATGTCTTCACTGAATACATTTTCTTCAGAAATGTGTTTCGAGGCGGAGGTTTGGAAGCATGTGTTTAAAGGGGCAAACAGAGCTTAACTGTCAGGCAGCGGGGCGGTTACGGCCTGAGGAAAGACAGTAAATGTATGTTTTGCGTCGAATTGTGAATGTACTTTCATTGTATTACAGACTGCGTTGCCATTTCACCGGTTACTTTCATTATACCCATTTTTACTCGCCCCATTTTTTCAAATGGAATCTTAATTTTTCGTGAAGCCCAGGTTCACAATTTTCAGAGCAAAATAATGAACATACGTGGTATGTTTTGATGTCTGTTCTGGCGCCTTTATGCAAAATGAAGGAAGGATATATGAAATGAGTTTTGTCTTCCTAAATAAGTCATTCGACGTTTCGGAGGGAAATTTCGCCTCCATTTTCAGGGTTGAATAGGCCAAGCAAGAAGCAACCTGATGCAGGCGGCAAGGAGACCTAGGAATATGTCGCCTCCGTGTTCAAGGTCGAAGAATAAGCAAAAAAGAACTATATATGCTTGCCACCTGCTTCACACCGGTTTCTTGCTTGGCTTATTCTTCGACCCTGAAGATGGAGGTGACATATTCTTCCGAAACTTCTGTTGACTTTCAACGGACGTTCGTCCGAAATGTCGGTTGATTTTTCAACAGACTACATGGCGTTATAGCCCAGAAAATAAAAATCTTCATAATCACCGATGTGAGAACATCAAATCCTACGATATATGAAATCTTTTGACCTGAACTTGTCTGTAAGAAGATTAAAAACATGTTTACGTTATGGGTTCCAAGTCTGGAGCAGAGCGGCAGCTCCAGAGGACAGGGAGAAGGGGAGGAGGTATTCAGTTAGGTTTTCATGAACATAATTTTCATCCACCGAGTGTACAGGTACATAAGCTACGATACTGTAGCCTCACCTTGCGCAATGTAAACATTCCTTCGCTATTATATCTTAACTTTCAACGCTAGTCGTTAGTAAACAAGTGATGCATGGAAAAAGGATTGCGAAAGTTTGAAAGGCCCTGCGGCACCCAGCAACAGGAGAGCAACCCGCCGTACACGGGCGGAATGGAAGTTTATTTTTTACACAGTAGGTTTATATTGATCGATCAATCAAATCCAGCGAACCTTGTAGTACTCTCTCTGTCAAATACCATTAAGTGAACCATATTTCAGCGACGCCGTTCGGAAATTTGCGTCTTAAAGAATCTTGCTGAGTAATTCAGGGGTGTACAGTCTTTGATAAATGCATTACAACTGCCTGCTTAAACACACCATTTCGTACTATAGCATGTACAGCCGTTGCTATGCAGTAGGCGAATAAACAACGGTGTTATGCAATCCGTTTCTAGGCAACGAATCGGTAAACACGTTCCCGTAACAACGAATACGAACACAGCAATAGAGTTACAATAGAGAAACGGTGTTATCTACTCGGTCCATGCAAGAATTGGGGTGACCCAGTTAGTTGTTAGCTGAAAGTCAGTCTGTGAAGAGAAGACTAGGAGGTCGGTGTGGGACCCAGTTAGTTGAGTTCTGCACTGGATGCTGTGGAGATAGAACCTGAGCGTGTGAAGCTGAAGGATATCCAGTGTTAGAAGCCATTACTAGGGAATGGCAGGTGAAGACACCAGGCTGGAAAAGGCTTAGCGGATGCTGTGGAGATTAGCGACTGCGCAGTAATTACGTGTAATTCCGAGTGTGTCAGTAAACCCATTCGGCAATCCATACCCCGTCAACAGTCACCCCTAAATCGTGGCTATACTTACCCGGAGGTAAAGCGGCCGAACCGTGAAGCTGACCACTCGCATCCTAATGCCTCTGTTAAGAATGGGTGGTAAAGATAAAGTTGTCCCTGTGCTCATCTAATTAAGCACCTCGCTATGAAGACGTATGGGGGAGTGGAGGTATAGCTCTACCATTGACTTCAGGATGGAGGTGAGTGGTCATCTCCGGGTACAAGGGCCCCGGTACGCATAGGATATGAGGCAGGGTGGGACCTCAGAGGCGGTCTGGACACTGTGGAGAAGAGAAAACTGTGTTGCCCCTGCCGGGTACCGAACGCGGACCGTCCTTCTCGTAGCTTAACTGAAATGTCCCGTCTTCTGATATTAAGAATGTGTCGAAGTAATATCTTCACTTCCCCGTAGGTCTTCGTGGCCCGGACAGCTTAGGTTACTGTGTTTTATACATGTAAGTCTAGTAAAATAAGATGACAATAAGCACAAGATTCATATCCCTGCTGTTCAAGGGCTGAGCTTCATCTTTGGCGCTTCACTTGGCTGCCTGAAGAGTAAGGAAGTTCCCTTTTTTGTACTGAGGAAAAGCGCGAAGATATGCGTTAGTGTTACCGGAAGTAGATCGCGTTTCAGTTTGACCGCGCTTGGCCTGTGCTACGTGCCACGATTTGAGCTGTATGTGGACATGTATGTTTGTATAGCTAACTGACCTTCAGTACAGGACGCAAAGGTTTGTGCAGGCACGTAGGCCAAGAGAAGTGTGAGAAAACTGACTCATCGCTGTTGTGTCACAAATTCGTAATTACAGACAGTTTTCTCAGACGGCGGAAGTTCCCAGACAGTAATTGTTTTGTTTTGTTAGCGATTTTGACTGATTTCTTTTCATTATATGGGATTTGATGTTCTCACGCCTGTGACTATGAAGGTTACTTTGGGTGTGACGCCGTGTAGTCTGGTAGTTAGCAACGTTTCGGAGGAACCTGGTGCCTCTGTATCTTTAAGATAGAAGAACGCTTCGAATAATCTTCCCTTAGGATATTATTTTGTGAGATTTGAGTTCCTTACGGCCGTGTCTATGAAGATTATTTTTTTGGGATGTGATCCCGTGTAGTTTGGTAGATTACCACATTTAAGGCGGAATGTCTTCTCTTACATGGGGAAGTGCAGTTGTGTAGGTAGTTACCAACATTTTGAATGCACCTGCTGCTTCCATCTTCAGGGTATGAGAATGCATAGAATTACCTCCCGATTCAGGATTTTTTGCGATATTTGTTTCTTCCATGGCAGTGACAGTGATTTCTGACGTTCGGGATGTGACGCCGTCCAGTTAGTTAGGTGGTTACCAACGTTTCGGAGAACCTCGCTGCCTCCATCCTCAGACTAGAAAAGAGTTTAAGAGCGAAGTTGGAGACGGGTTTCCGCAGAAGTTTGGAAGATACTGCCACAAGACACCGCAGATATCTCAACATTGCTGTTCTAGCCAACCTTTGTTTGGAGACATATGTGGTAACCTCTAGCCGTCGCCACAACAAACGATTTATAATGAATCAGTATTTTACAGACTGGAATTTATTTCCTGCTACATGTTTCGGTCCTCATGGGGCCATCATCAGGCAGTGATATATGAATAAGTTCAGGGTCACTGAACTCTTAATATGGATCCATATTTGGTACAACGTGTTGCGCTGCATAATATCGATTGTGCCTCGAGTTATTTCGAGAACCAGATCATCATTTCGTGTCGTGATGATGTCAAGTTTGAATCCTGCTGCCCGACATCGTCTGAGTACTTGAACAGCGACCAGTGTGACCCGGAGTCATTTGTGGTGATGACCCCTCGGGGTGACACTTCCTGTCACCACCGGAACACGACCAAAAAAGTGGTTGACCAGTGAAGGTCTCATCTTGAATAGAGAATTGTGTTGAATGGACCAGCTATTGAGCGCCTGCTGGATAGGCTGCCAGTTTACATTCTGCCTATACGGCTATTACATTTTTACGGAGTCTATCCTGAATGAAATTTCACCGAGGCGCCTAGGGATAGGCTGCAGTGTTATCAGTATACCTAATTTGAATTAATTAATGATATTTTTATGGGCTGTTTTCTTCGTTTCTGGTGTAGAAAACCGAAATTAACGGCCGTGGGGATTCGTTGCGCTGACCACGCGACACCCTCTATCCTCTAAAATAGGCACTAACTTCGCCGGCAAGTGGCGGTCGCTCGTTCGGTATAATACGCTTGTGGACTAAAGGACTGAATTAGTTTTACTTCGCTTTGAGTATTGCGACTTTGTAACATCGGATGGTAGGATAATTGCTGAAATGGGAAATATTTAGAAGGAAGTGTTCGTGGCCTATTTGAGGTACTTTCTTGGTATTTGCTTGAAGGGATTGAGTAAAGCTACGAAAATCTCAGGATGCTCGGTGGCCAGACCGAGGTTTGAACCCATCAACTACCGAATACAAGTGTAGTACGTTACCACTGCAGTAACCGGCTTAGACATTAGAATTGTGACGGATTGGTTAGCAAATATGTTTTATTTCGTGACTGAAGATGAGATGTGCTGAGTCGAGACTCGTCTGTATTGATGTAAGTTTGTGCGAATGCTGCAAGGAAGAGTCCAGGAAATATACCAACGAAACAATGTTTTACTTCTAAGAGACGTTTAAACAAGAAGCGTCAGTTGATGGATCCAGTAAAGTTAATCGGAGCCGGTCACGGTAGCCGAGCGGTCTAAGGCACGCACTGTCTTCGCTCGCTCGGAAGCCGGGATCGTTGGTTCGAATCCCACTCAGGGCATGGATGTTTGTGTGCGTTTTTCTGTGTTTGTGTACAGGTAGAGGCCTTGCGACGAGCTGATCACTAGCCCAAGGAGTCCTACCGTATGTGTAAGATCTAGAAAAACCGAAGTGAACGGAGAAGTTCATGGAGGTAGGCCTAGGCCCACTGGGGCTGTAGTGCCAAGGAAAAAAAAAGTTAATCGGTGCAGTAACCGTTTAATAGGAAATACGTGAGACCATCGAAGACCTGAGGGCACATCGCATCCTCTTCCATCGCGAATTCGATTAAATGCGTGAAATTATTGCGAATAATTACCTCTCGAAGGCGGAAAATTCGATTACACGCCGAACTCTGTGTGTGGCATGTGAAAAAAAGAGCTCAACTGTTTGAAAAGCTAAAGACAGTTTACTGTTTGCATGTGTATTTGTATATTCAAGTTAGTTTGTTTTACGCAGCATATGTGGCACTCCACTGTATGGGTGTGAAACTTGGTCACTGACATTAAAGGAGGAACGTAGACACAGGGTGTTGAGGAGGATACTTGGACCAAAGAAGGATAAAATGACAGGAGATTGGAGAAAACTGCATAATGAGGAGCTTCGTAACAAGTATAATTAGAATCTGTAAGGAATGCATCCTGTTGTGTTTTCTGTATAATTTCTTCTTTCTGTTTGCGCCTCAACACACAACTGTCACATTCCCATTCATTGGTCTTAATAGCATGACATGGCGCTACGTGTTTCGGCTTATAAAGGCATCATCAGGCAGTACACATTAGTAAATATGTATTTGCAAACTATTGGATTGCACTTTATATGAATTAATATGAGTATGAGGAATATTCTTGGAATAGTCTTAGGGAGTAAAGGGCGGCCGGCGCGTAGGGCTGACAACCTTGCCACCGTCTATTAGCCGATTGTCTAGGAAATGTGGGAACCTCAACATCTCACAACTCTATGGGCCTACACGGCCTGTTACAGGGATAGCTTTACTATTTTATGAATTAATATATTACAATATAATAACTGTTACGTAGTTGACCTTGCACTAAGTTAATACATTCACCTTTCATCTGAATTAGTGCAAGCTTTATATAGATGCATTAAAATTGGAATGAAAGTTGTACATACAAATGGATGCTTAGAGATGTATACATATAAATGTACTCGTATATAATCGAAATAAAATTAAACATTTTTTAAAGCCATAAAGTATATTGCGTTGTTATGGTGTATTAAAACATGTAGAAAATGAATGAAATTGTTGGTATTTATGGCACTTGTCATGTCTAAATATCACATATATATATTACGTAATTATATCGTCATAATATGTAATTATCACCGGTCACGGCAGCCGAGCGGCCTAAGGCATGTACCATCTTCGCTCGCTTGGAAACCGGGATCGTGGGTTCGAATCCCACTCAGGGCATGGATGTTTAGTTTGTGTGTGTGTGCGTTTCTCTGTTTGTGTACAGGTAGAGGCCTTGCGACGAGCTGATCGTCCGCCCAAGGAGTCCTACCGAATGTGTAAGATCTAGAAAAACCGAAGTGAACGGAGAAGTTCATGGAGGTAGGCCTAGGCCCACTGGGGCTGTAGTGCCAAGGAAAAAAAATGTAATTATCATCAGGCGTTAATATTTTATTGTGGGCGGGAGTGTTTTTACTCCCATTTGATTTCCTTGTGGAGCAGCAACACTGTTCGGAATCAGTTGTTGCGATGCTCTGTAACGTTTAATTTTGTTTTTTCCCGCGATATCGTTTTCTTGTGTAATAGTTTATTATTCATAAGATAAGCATTTTATTTTATTTTATTTTATTTTCTGTTCACTGTTCTTCTCTGATTAGATTCTAATATTGGTTGTATTTGTTTATATTTAAGCTATTATTATTTACTTACTTGCTTACACCACCTGAAGATGGAGGCAGTATGTTCCTCCGAAACGTTGAACTTCCACCGGTCTACGTGACATCACATTTCAGAAGGAATGCTACTCATTATCACCGCAGCGAGACCGTCAGATACAGCATCATTGAATAATATTGGAAGAGAGTGTAACAAGATTTTGTTAGCCTTTCTGTGCAGTTTCCGTCTACGAACTGTGGAGCGTTAGCAGGTTGCATATACGTACGTTATGCACTGTGTCACAAAATAGCTTGCAGTCTTTTGTTTCAGTGTATCGTGTCTACTCTATGCGTAATTGTAATATGTTGAAATACAGTATACCATGTGAAGGAGACAGTTTACGATTGACTGTTTGTGCGTGTTGTTCATGGGAGATGGCGTTAAATGCCGACCTCGACATATCATTCGATAACATACGACTGGAAAGGAATACGGGGCAAAAAGGGGAAGCTGATAATACGAAAGCTTGTATAACGAATGATGAATTCTCAGCAGGTGTTGCACTAGTGTGTGTGAGAGAGAGTGAGAGAGTCATTTAAAATTAAGGCAGTTCCATCTTCTTGAGCAATATCTTTTCATGGAGAACACAAGATGAGGTACGAGCAGATAAATGTAAAAAAAGGAAAGTGCAATCATAGAAAGGGGAAGAGGTGGTACAGTTGCTGCTATTTATTTTGATGTCTGCAATATGATTGCTCCTGCAAGAGCTGATGTTTCCAATTTCTTTAATGAAGGAATGTACATTGCTTCAATTTAACTACAAAATGTTCTGTAGATGGAATAAAACCCATTGTTCAGTTGGGGATGGGTCTGTGTGCCGCGTAGGATTTCTGAGTGCTGTATAGTGTGATGTGGCGCCGTGTAGTCTGGTGGAAGTTCAACATATTATGCGAACTCAGTGCCTCCATTTCAGGGTCGGAAATACACAAAGTAAGCAGTGAGCAAGAGAGAAGCGCCTTACTTTGCATGTTGCTTGTTTAACACTTCCTCGACCTTGAGGATTGGGACACTAATTTTCTGCGGAACATCTGTGGACTTAACCACACTGCACGGCGTCACACCCTGGAGTGCTCTGCGCAGTCTCCGCTGCAAGATAAACGCGTTCCCGCTACAGAGAATACACGCGGCGATAGAAGAACTGTTGGACCCGGTGTTTTCTATGCTGTCCGTGCCGCACCTTCCTTGCCTTTGTATCTCCGCCATGTTTTCCAACCCCGGCATGTTCTTATAAGCTTAAAGATTGAGGCGGCAGGTTTTGTAACGGCCTACTAGACCACATAGTGTCACGTTCCAGAAGACAATGCACAGAAGTCACGGATGTAAGCCTCCCGCCTATGTATACGTTTAATTAACCTGAGAATGAGTTCGATCTCTTATCGCCTGAAGTCTGAGGGTCTGTAAACTTGTCTCGCAGATATGACATTGACGTTTATCTCTTGTGGGAATAGTGCCAAAGGTGGAGGCAGTTACAAAGATAAGAGTAAAGGAGAGGAAAGCTGTCTACTGGGATCCAGCAGACGAGAGAGAGAGAGAGGATAAAGGGTTATATACTGGGCTGTAAGTAAACAAGCGAAGTCCATCTTCCATTTAATCATAAGAAGGACGTAAGGGCTTGATAGTTAAGGAGACGGTGTGTTTTCTGTTTTGTGATGTCTCGTGGCAAGCCTTTGTCCTTCCTCTGTACATATCAGACGATGTTATGTGATCACACGTTGTAAACTGCTATTTAATAATCCCTTAGCACACGTAGTAGAGAGGAGAGATGCGAAAACGCGAAGGGAAGACATAACTTGGAGTACATAGGCGTAGAAACCCCGTGGCTTGAGTCCGTAAGCAAACTATACCGACCGAGCGAGCGCCGCTTGTCGGTGAAGTTAGTGGTCAGAGTTCATGGCTACAGATCCAATGGTCCCGGGTTCGATTATCGGCGCTACCAGATTTTCTAAGAAGTAGTGGGTTTGGAACAGGGTCCACTCAGCTTCGCAAGGATAATTTATGAGCTATTTTAAGGAAATAGCGGCTCCGATCTAGAAACCGAGGTTAACGGCCGTGAGGATTCGTTGCTCTGACCATGCGACACCCATTATCCGCTAAAGTTGACAAGTCGGCACATAGGCATAGATGTGAGAATAATATTAAAATGGATGCATGATGGAAGGGTATGGTTTGGATTAGTTTCGTTCAGAATAGGCGGTTCTTGTGAACATTAATGAACGTTAGCTTTCCATAAAATTACGGACATTTCTTGAAAAGCCGAGCAACTGTTTGGCTAGTTTTATGGTGACCGCGTACATAGTCTTGTAATGCTCTTCATATTGTCACGTGTAGAGGTGCGGCAATAGACGGGTTTTGGAACTGGATGATTGAACTTATTGACGCCTTATACACAGCATTCGGAACTACAGGGAAATACAGAACTATCGCTGATTACACACTTTACAGTTCACCATTACACACACTAGGGTTCGCAGTCCTCACTAGTCGTATCCTAACAACGGATTTATACCGGTCTCACTGTCACTGCAGCACACATAAAGTCTTCTTTTCACAGCCCAATTACTTTCTTTCTTGTCATCATCTTTGGCTGCCATCTCCAAAGACTCCCTCAGTTCTCCTGACAACTAACTCGTTGCCTCGAACTGTCCTGCTTATAATATCTCGGCACGAACAACATAGAGAACACCGTTTCCTAACAATTCCTCTATTATAGAGGTGTGTTTACCTCTCCGTTGCATAATAACTGTAGTTCTTGTGTTGTGTGCGGGAACCTGTTTACCTCCGTTGCCTAGAAATGAACTGTTCCTGCTTTCAGACATCATGTCACAATATAAATGGAGAACATGCCTGTGGGCCCTAATTCTTGTTCGTGTCTGTTAACCAGTTAACTGACTTTAGGGCCATTCTGCATTTTGTAAATGAACATCGAGTGGGTTTCGCCGTATCGGAGACGTTGCGTCATGTCAGTAGGTCAGACTGTACTGTCTCTTGGCGCCAAGTGGTAGCGTGTGGCGCGAATCGGTAGTCCCTTATTTGATGGTGTCCTGGTATTTTCCTTGAGGAAGGGAGCAAAAACCACGACACACCTCAGTCATTGTATCAGATCTGAATACGTTCTTTGATGTATTATAAAATTCGGGACAGATCTATAGAACATGATAAATATTTTGGAGTTTAAGTCGACGAAATTAAAATCTCTTCCATAATTGAGTGAAATACGGTACGTAGTCAGAGTCGATCTGTAACTTTTTACGTTTTATTTGAAAAGATATTTAACGAAAATTATTTATCTTATTACCCTAATGAACGGAGATACACAGTGCAACTGATTTAGATTTTCTTTTTGTCTTACGTAAATTATATAGAAAGATATTTTCTTAAAGAAAAGAGCATTTAGCGTTCGAAGCTCTGATGTTGCATTGAATAAACATCGAGCCATTTTGCATAAGCTCAGAAACCAAGGCTTCCTCTAATTAACAGATTCACACTTTCATACAGCAGGACTTTAAAGATCATGTTAATGTACGTGAATTTGTTTTGAAGATAGAATCTACTTCATTAGCTTGGCTTTTGTTTAAATGGAGAACAAGTTCTATAAGCAGTATGGCTTCATTGCCTCCTCCCTGTTGACTTTGCCCATGTAAGTGGAGTATCTGTCCCGTGTAAATTACCTTTAGAACTTACCGAAGTAGGAGAGCAACGTTTCAGTTTTTAATACCTGCTAATTGGTTCTGTTTTGAATTATAATATCTTTCGAGTCTATTATATGAACTGTCATTCTTACTTGCCGAATTACTAAGCTGGTTAGCCTAGCGGTAATGCCCTAGACACGTATTTGGAAGGTCTTCCGCTGAAAGAAAACAAGCTGTCCTAAAAGAGAATGCCGTCTTCTGGGATGTGGATCTCGTGTGAACCGACGTTTCGGAGGAACGTATCGCCTCCATCTTCAGGGTTGAAAAATCCACCAGCGAGTAGTCACCTACTCAAGCTGGTTCCTCGCTCGCAGATTTTTCTAACCTGATGATGGAGGCGATACGTTCCTCCGAAACGTAGGTTCACAAGAGCCAGACAGCTTCACATCACAGAAGACGGCATTCCTCATAGTTACCGCCGTGAAAACCTCAAATTTTACGGCTATCTTGAAGTTTTTTCACGGTTTTCCTCAGGCCCTACAGAAAATACTCGAATAATGCCTCCAGATCCTCTCCAATTGGCTAGTCATCGAACCATCCGACGCTATATAGTCTTGACTATTGAGTGTGTTGTAGATTCTAAAGGGTTCTGACGATCGTGGATAACACAGAATTACTGGGTTTTTGGACTCTTGCCATCATTCGGAACTCTAGGAAATAGAAAACACGACGTTTCGGAAACTGGATATGTTCCCGTCTTCAGGTGAGGAAGAAAGACACCTACTCAGTTGGGCCCCGTAGGAAGAGCTACTCTCAATCACTGGACCTTCCTCACCTGAAGACGGAAACGGATTCAGTTTCCGAAACGTTTTGTTTTGTACTTCCTAGAATTCCGGACAATGGAGGAAGTCCAGAAACCCAGTAATTCTATTGAGAGTGCTGTTAAGTAACCGGCAAAGAAATCAGCAAATCTGTGAGGTGATAGTTCAGATATTTGATCTGAGGGAAGTGCAGTTCAGATGTGTGGTCTGTGGAAGTGCAGTTCAGATGTGTCATCTGGTGGAAGTGCAGCTCAGACGTGTGATCTGGGGAAGTGCAATTCAGATATGTGTGATCTTGGGAAGTGCAGTTCAGATTGTGTGATCTGGGAAGTGCAATTCAGATGTGTGTGATTTGGGGAAGTGCAGTTCAGATGTGTGTGATCTGGGGAAGTGCGGTTCAGATGTGTGTGATCTGGGGAAATGCAGTTCAGATGTGGAGATGGGAGCTTCAGAGGCTGCGTCTGTTCATCTTCGGACAAGTACCCAGATGTATTATGGAAAAGGTAACAGTGCGATAAGCGCCCTGCTGTGCTTGTAATATCCTAAACCGAGGGAGACACTGGCCGTGTGCACTGCCAGACGCTGCCTGTACTGATATCAGGAAAGAATTTTGTGATAAGAACAAAAACTTCTTACGTCATTTCTTACTTTGTCCACCCCTTCTTAACGGATTAATGTTGTGTAGTGCTGCTCCTGATTCGTGTTAGGAAGTCCCGTTTTCAAATTCCGGCTCGGAAACTGATTATCCTGATGTGTGTCGTGGTTTTTCCAAGAATCTCCAGGTAAAATCCGGAGTCAGCTGAAAGGTAAATTTGTCTCTGTGCATAATTAAACACTGTACTATGAAGACGTATGGGGGAGTGGAAGTGTAACTCCACCATTCTTGATCTCGGCACTAGATGGAGGTGAGTGGCCAGCCTCACGCCCCGTTTGCCTTATTCCCAGTAAAATCGCGTCCAGTACCCATTGAACATGAGGCTGGCTGGGCCTCAGAGCAGGTTTGGACAACGTGAAGAAAAAATCTTGTCCTTTCGGGATTCGAACCCCGATCGTCCAGCCCGTAGTCCGTCGCTACACAGAATCTTCCTTCCAAATCGTTCACCATTCATCGTAGCTTTTGACGCTATGTAGCCCGACATACTGACAGTGTAGTTAAGTAACTCACAAGTGAATAAGTAAGCTGCCTCTTCGTGCCTTCCTGCGTACATTTCTCTTCTGTGCATGCTATATGCCCTACTTATCTCATGGTCCTTGATTTCATAGATCTAGTAATATATGTCCGAGATATGAAAATCAGTGTATAGTGACACCCTCTGATCTGTAAGTAGTAGCGATAAACGTGACCCTGCCTCAGACGGAAGAATGTCCCCAGGTCCCTAGGGACCTGCAGGATATAGGTATCGCAGGCTGGCATGGCGCAAGTGGGGGCCATCAGCCCCTGGCCTCACTCCACACTGATTTGTTGTGGGACTTCCTTATCAGCATCGTCGTTTTATTTAACGACGTTTTTCCAGTAACAGAGTTGTGTGGCTGGTATGATGGTTACAAATCGCGAGATGCTAAGCGTGCGGAAGGAAGCCACGTTCTGCTTGAGAAGTTCAAAACAAGGTAAAGTAAAGCTAACCCCGTAACAGGCCCTGTAGGCCCATAGGGTTGTGAGACGTCGAGGCTCACACATATTCTAGAAACTCGGCTCACAGATGGCGGTGAGGTTGTCAGCCTTACGCGCCCGCCGCCCTTTACCCCCCAAGGAAGTTTCCTGGTACTCCTGGCTGCTCTATTAGGAAGGAAGTGGTCGTGGCCTGCAAGGACTGTCGGAAACTACGAACGACCTTAGCCAGGAGAGCAAGTGCTTCGTCTGACGTTCGAACTGGGCACCTCTCGAGTATTATGGAGATAGCGGATTCCTCCGAAATGTTGGTAGCAAACTGCACTAAGTCACATCGCAGAAGACCGTAGTAAGAGACATTACATTTGGGGGTGTGTGGGAATAAACTATATTTCCGGTTTTAAAGGTTCCCATGCAGTGCGTGTTCGTCCTTCTGATAGAGATAATGCATATGATAGGAATTCATTTTATATGACGTTGGAATGGCTGTATTGGAGAGAAATGTTGATGTTACCATTGGGAGGGCTGCATGTGAAGCAAGCAGTGAAACGTGGGATTGCTCCAGGACCGAGGAAAACCACGGAAACTTGTGTCGAGTTGGCCGGTCGCAGGACCTTCCGGATGCAAAGTGACTTCTACCCAGTAGTCCGGCATTAAATACGAGAACCCTAACATTAGTCAATATCTCNCCCCCCCCCCCCCGTCTCTCCTTGTTGCTTCCACTTGGAGCATAGGGCATCCGTGAACCGCTTCGTTTCACTTCAGTTTCTGAATCCTAAGACGTTCGGAAGGATTCCTTAGACGGCGGATCAGCCCGTCGCAAGGCCGTTACCTACACAAACACAGAATAAACACAGACAAATATTCATGCCTTGAGTGGGATTCGAACCCACGATCCCAGCGTTCAAGCGGGCGAAGACAGTTCATGCTTTAGACCGCGCGGCCACTGTGTTCGGCAAACCGCTATCTGTGCTACTGCTTTATCTGAAAAAGAAGTTTATATGTTTGTTTTCACAGATCTTTCTTGTAATCTTCATCGAAATAATATTTAATATTTCAGTTGTTACCTCACAGAAAATACTTCTTTCGCATTACAAACATCGGATGCTGTTTAGGGAAACAGTCGTTAATTGTGAGAACCATACGGAACACACAAATAATATAGAGATTCAGTGCGTACCTCGCAGGAAACACATTACGTCTCCGCTACAAAGCCCAACCGGTTAATGCTGTTTAGAGAAACAGTCGCTGTTTATTGTGAGAAACATGCGTTGTGTGGGCAGAGTGCAGATTTTCCATATGTAAAGCAGGTGGTACATGTAGTAATCACTGTACTTTTAAATGATTAAGTAGGTACGGACTGCTCCATACAATGTAACCGTTGTCAACATCGGGTCTGTGTGTAGCAAAATGTTGTTTCCAGTTGCTAATTTATTTCGTGACGGCTCTGTTCAAGAAGGATCCCAGATAATACAGTATCAGCAAACAACTAACTAATTGTTGACTCACAGTGTTGCAACCATTGCTTGTTGCCTCTGGTTGCGTGTTCAGATCTTGCCATCGGCTTGTTTATTTGTGGTGTTCTTCTCTTTTGTTACAGGTCTATACTCCCCCATCGATTACTGTCCTGGGTTCACATCCCCTATTGTATGAGTGACTCATCATATGAAGCTAATTATTTCCAGTGAATATGGCCTCAAACTCAGTCTGTCCTCATGTATACACGGAAGAACCAAATATAGTTGGAGTACGCTTCAAGGGTCGGGGTGTTAGCGAACTATGCAGGGTAACGACCCTCTACACAGATTAATGAGTTAGAAACCAGGACCTGAAATTTTCAGTTCTATTTAAAACTAGCGGAGAAAGCACGTACATTATTTAGATACAGTATGTGAAATTCCTTCGTTATATTTTAACCATTTAAAGCTTAATGGTTTCCATATATACCACGTGCTTTAACATACTAGAACTCTGCATTTTGCACACAGTGTGTTTATGTATTCCATGTGGTTCTCACAATAAACAGCGACTGTTGTCCTGAGAGAGAGAGAGAGAGCGAAGAAGTGGGGGTGGTAGTGAGAGACACTACATTGGGGGGGGGGGGTAAGAAACTCTATCTCCGATTTTGAAGGTTCCCAGGCAGTGCCCGCTTGTCCTTCTGGTAAAGATTGAGAACCACACGGAACACACAAATAATATAGAGATTCAGTCCGTACCGCACAGGAAACACATTACTGAATCTCTATATTATTTGTGTGTTCCGTGTGGTTCTCACAATAAACAGCGACTGTTTCCCTAAACAGCATTAACCGGTTGGGCTCTGTAGCGGAGACGTAATGTGTTTCCTGTGATGTAAGAACTGGATTAGTATGTATTATTTAGAAGGAACTCAGTCTTTAAAGGGTTAAGCTACTATAATGCATTGACATCGAGTCACCGACAGAACCCAGAGAAGAGAATTAGGTAATAAAAGTCATGTTGGGTTTTACTATTTTATAGAAAATGATGAGACGACGCTTTCCGTTTTGGAGCTGCTACAAGAGATTTTGTCCAAAACGTCTTTAAAGACACGTTTTATATACGGTGTAACTGAAAGTTGCGGACGAACTTTGGACACGTGTTCCACATACCAAAACAAGAAGACGTGTCCCTATAAACATTTGCCCTCGAACAATTAATTTGTGAGTTATAGCTGAAAGAGAACATTTATAATGAGTGCTCGAAATGTCCTCCATGAGATTCAGTTCACGCCCTGACATGTCTCATCATGGACCGCCGCATCCGTGCAAAGATGTCGGGGCAGTTGCGGACTGTCTGACAGGCACCCACACTGCGATGGTGAAGTGCCTCTTCGTTGTCAACAGGAGCTGCATACACACCGGATTTCGGTGTCCCCACAGGTAAAAATTCCAGAGGATTGAAATCTGGCCACAGTCCAGGCCACGCAGTGGGTCCTTTACCTAACCATCGGTCATGGGAGGTGTTACTGAGAACATCTCGCACAGCACGGAGCACCATCATACATTCTTTGAGCGATAACTCGCAAGTTAATTTTTTTCCGGACACGTGTTGGTATGGACATTTTTTCTTGTTTCGGGTATGTGGAACTCGTGCCCAGAGTTTGTCCGCACCTTTCAGTTACACCCTCTATACTTCTATCCATATGACAATTATCTACGGATTGAAATTGAAATATCATAGCATGTAGGCATAGAGAGGGCTGCAGGGGCAGGTGCAACTTAATAGTACGGACGCTTATACAGCAAATGATGAGATTTCCCGTGGAATTCCTAACAGGGAGAAGCCGGGATAGAAGAGTCGGTATAGCAACTTTCTACAGGCTGGACGACCTAGGGATCGGAGTTCGAGTCTCTGTGGGGGCAAAAATTTCCACTTCTCCACGTCGTCCAGACCGGTTCTATCCAGTGAGTACCTGGCGTAACGCGGCCGAGGCGTGAAGCTGTCCACTCACCTCCAGCTAGTGCCAGGGTCAAGAAAATGTGGATCTATACATCCACTCCCCAATACGCCTTCATGGCGTAGTGCTAAATTAATTAAGCACAGGGACAGATTTACCTTGTATTCCTAACGGGTGTTGCACTGGTAACCTGATGTTTTATTTGTATTTAATTTTTCTTTGTGCGTGCTGCTGTTATAAAATCGCGATACGAGAATTATCTGCACAGCAACAACGTAAATTACATTTTAATAAAATCGGTTAAAATCAATACAAATTTTAATGGTTTAATCAGTTTTCTCTCACATTCACATGTAGCGGTTGAGTGAGACAACAAAACCGTTTAAACGTTGATATTTTTGTAGATTTTAACGGATTTTATTGAAATTTAATTTTCTCCGTTGTCGGCGGTTCCCGTGCATCCAGTGATCTCATGAACCTAAATCTTTAACTTAATCTTTCGGTTTCCTGTCTCCTTCCACGGACCGAGCAGTGAACAGTCAAAAGATACGAGTTTTACTGTGTGACGTGTGTTATGTTGGAATGTGGACCAGGAACCCATTCGAATTGCATGCACTGAGCGGCACTTGTTCAGCCGTTGTCTGGTTGCCATGTTTGTGCTTTTCCTCGACTGCCAGAGCAATATAGCGTGGGGAGCTAGGCGCGGCCTTTCCCTTACATTAGTGTTACACTCAGTGTTTCTTCAGGTGGTGTAGCCAATCTGCATCTTGTATTCTTGTACAAGATATGAGGTTTCAGAAGAAGCAACAATTCATCAAAACTGTCAACACTCATTCTGCAATAACTGAAACATTTTGATGGGTATTGTCTCAGTTCGTGGTACAATGTGTACAGTTTGCCTTTTAACAGACGTTCGCTATAAATGGGGTGAACCCAATATTCGCGCTTTCCTTTTTTCCTTAATCTTAAGGACCGTACACATCCATGCTGCTACTGACCGCAGTTGTGGGCACGTCCCTCGACAGTCGTTGGGCCTCCACAACCATCGGCCAACTGAAAACTGCACGTGTGCGCTAGGCCTAAGTTGTGTACCGATTAAGAACTCGTGACTTGTGCGCGCTCCCATTTGAAGTGTTACGTCACAGCAGTGCCCACTTCTTGCATATGGAAGTTGTTTGTTTGAATCTGACGTCAACAGCAGGATATTCTGGCGGGAGTGGAAGGGGTGAGGGTTGAGGGGTGTTGTGGACTGCTATCAGGGGAACTCACCTGTTGGAGCGGAGAAAAAAGTTTAATTTTATAATCACAGTGCTCAAACAGGATAGGGTTTCATAACAATAACAACATTTTAAGTCTGGTCAGTTCATCTCTTGAGTCGACTTCTGAAACACATATCCTCGCGTTCCGTTTTGCCAAGCGCGATTTGGCATAAGACCGCCTTACATCCTTCGTAGATAATCTAAACAACCGCTTTCGTAATTTTGTAATTATATGTTTCGGATGAGGAAGTCATGATTCTGTGGGAAAGCCGGAAGGAAAGACACCGTTAGGAATACTTAGAAGCAGTGGGAGGATAATATTAAAATGGATCTTAAAGAGATAGGGTGAGGTAATATGGACTGAATTTATCTGACTCAGGATAGAGACCAGAAGAGGGCTCTTGTAAACACGGTAAAAAAAAGGTAAAGCTATCCATGTAACAGGCAACGGAGGCCCATAGGGCTGTGAGACGTTGAGGGTCCCACATTTGCTAGACAATCGGCTCACAGATGGCGGTAAGGTTGTCAGCCTTACGCGCCGGCCGTCCTTTACCCTCCAAGGAAAATTCCTGGTACTCATTTCTGTTAGAGGCTGAGCCGACCCCAGGGCCATATTGCGGCTGGAAGGATTAGGTAAATTGAAAAAAATCCAATGACCTCATCGGGACTTGAACCCCCGACCTTCCGGCTTGTAGCATAGTGCCTCAACCAACTACGCTACCGCGTGCCCCCTTGTGAACATGGTAATGAACATTTGGGTTCCATAAAATGTTGGGAAATTCTTCAGTAGCTGCACAACTGGCGGTTTCTCAGGAAGGACTCAACTCAGTAGGATTAGTCAGTCAGGGTTATTTCTGAGAAGCCAGTACACTTGGTCGTCGACTTACGACCGGCCGCACATACGACCACAAAAAAAAAATAAATTAAAGATGATTGAAATGTAAAAGTTTTTAAAAATAAATTATAAAGATGATAAAAAGATAAGAAAGTTTAAAAAAATACTGTTAATAAATATATGGCCGACATAGACCAAATCGACTTACGACCTGTCAGTCAGAACGGAATTCGGTCATAAGTCGACGACCAAGTGTAGCTGGTTAGCTGATCAGGAGTTCTCAGCAATTTGTAGAACCTGAGATTTCATTATCGTGTTCGTAAGAGCGCCTCCCAGCCTACATTCTCGCATCCTGTTTCCATTAAGAGCATTTGGACTGAAAATATTTGTCCCCCCGTGACGTTTGTATTGCACCGACGATCTGTGACGCCGTCCGCATCCTGCCGTTACACTTAACAGTAACAGGAAGTGTGTGACAGCGAGATGCATCCCGATACAGCGAGTATGTCAGACTGACAAACATGGTATGCTTACCGAGAATTACGCGAAGAAACCAGTCATCCTGCTTTTGTGTCCGTCACGTGGCTGTCCTTCTATCGAGGTCACTGTGCAGAGTACATTACTACGGGATGGCATTCCTAAAACACGGAAATGCTACTACATTCAACATCACGCAGTCTTATTCTGCAGACTGTCCCGTAGGGCACCGTCAAATGAACTGCATGTTTCGGTCAGAGTTGAGCATTGTCGGGTGGAAAATATACGCAACAATGTGAATTTATTTTAAAAAAATGTAAAGTTATCCCTGTAGCAGACCGTGGAGGCCCATTAGGTTGTGAGACGTCGAGGCTCCCACATTTTCTAGACAATCGGCTCACAGATGGCGGTAAGGTCAGCCTTACTCGCCGGCCGTCCTTTACCCCCCAAGAATATTCCTGGTACTCCTTTCTGTTAGAGGCTGAGTCGACCCCAGGGTCATAGTGCGGCTGGATGGATTAGGTCAGTTGAAAAGAATTAAAACAGCTTTATCGGGAATCGAACCCGGGATCTTCCTGATTGTAGCATAGTGCCTCAACCAACTACGCTGCCAATTTTGAATTCATACAAAAGCGGTTAAGACTAGAAGACAACATGTTGTTGTTGAAGATTTGTGTTCCGAGCTGGATTCATTTTGTAATTGTATATAAGAATGTATGTAACACGACTACAGATTAGGATGCTCATTAATTACAGATATACAAGTACAAGACAGACCTACTTGGAACACAAGCTCCCAAAAATAAGTAAATAATCGCCTTCTTTCCTTTATCTGCATATTGAGTATGTCATACGAAACGGAACGCATAGAAAACACCGCGTCAAACGGTTCTTCGTTGCCTAGTAACAATAGAGTTGGGGATAGGCCTACAGACCGGCAAACGTCTCTTCTTGTTCCACTGTTCCGGCTTTCAGGCGGTAGGGATGGAGGACAAAGGCACACAGACGTCAAGATGATATCATAAACCTCCTTTTATTTTTTCAAAACAATGGAAGCAGGCTGATACAAAATGAAATGAAATAAATACAAAACACAGAATGCGTTCCACGGCACTTCTAATGGTTTTAAATGGGTTTTTGTATAAATGTATGTTTTTGTGTATGACTCCCACATGATGGTGATGGTGATGGTGATTTGTGTCCTGAGCTTGCAGCGGAACTCACTGTCTCACGAAATAGACGCTGTGTGACGGTCCACCGCGAACAGGATGCAACGTTACTGGAGACATCTGACGGCGCCATCCCAGAAACAGCTCCCCTATCCGTTTCTTGCAACGGACGCAGCTTGTGTAACTGTCACGTCTGAGTCAAGATTACTGAGAAGTTGCGTTCTGCCTGCTCTGTAGAGCCCACTTCGCAGAATCCTTGGTTAGATCGCTAGCCGGACATTTCATAACATTGTCATGTTCCTAATCAGGAGTTGTCTTCCTCGCCCCACTCCATGAAGCGCGCGTTTCACGAAACACGTGTCCCTCGCGCATTCCGCTTGGTTTTATTCTGTGCCTTAACAAGTTGTCATAATATTAAAAGGCATCTCCATTTTCCCCAAACAACGATGACGGGGCTCTCTTTGTAAAGGAGACGCATCGTTTTCTCTGCGGTAGGAACTGCTTTTTTAAAAATGTAAGTTAAATGAACATCAGGCTTCAGACATCATAACCATCGTTCCCACGAGCGGGACACGTTGAAATGAATTCACGAGTCTGTCCGTCTATGGCTGTAGGGTCCTTTTGCTGGACATGGGCCGCCTTTTCAGTTTCTTAATCCTATACACAGTCTGTAGGACTCCTTGGTCGGGGATCAGTCCGTCGCAAGGCCGCTACCATGCCTTGAGCGTTAGACCGCGCGGCAGTTCACGAGCCAATGCTGCAACATGTAGCTCATTCGCCTGATATTTCCTGCGTATGTGGAGTGACACGTCTGCATAGTTCCCCTGTTGGTATCACGCCTGTCTGTTGCCTGCCTACAGTTGAGCCATTTACTGGAGGTCTCGAAAAATATAGTGATTTTGTTGCGAATGTTTTGTACAGCGTGAGGCTGTATGATGCGACGACATATGAACTATATTTAGCTTTCGGATTTCCTCGACTAATCCAGCTAAGCACGTGAAATTTTATTTACAGAAAATACGATCTTAGTACCATAAAGATAAGCCGTTCCTTATTAGATTCTGTGAAGAAGATTGGACTAGAAGTTATCAGTACAGGACGAATTCGTGATATAAATATAGTTAAATCCTCCGTAAATGCGGCCAATCTTAAAATCTGTAGGCATGACAGTAAGATAAAAATGCAAGAGCGGACTAAGTTCTTGCAGTTTAGAGCCTCACTGTCTTCTCATCTACCCTCTAAAGTAAAAAAGTAAACAGTAAAGGTATCCCTGTAACAGGGTGTGGAGGCCCATAGGGTTGTGAGATGTTGAGGTTCCCACATTTTCTAGACAATCGACTCATAGATGGCGGCAAGGTTGTCAGCCCCACGCGCCGGCCGCCCTTTACCCCCAAGAATATAACAGATACTCATTTCTATCATAGGCTGAGTCGACCCCAGGGCCACAGTGCGGCTGGAAGGATTAGGTCAATTGAAAAAATCCAATGACCTCATCGGGACTTGAACCCACGACCTTCCGTCTTGTAGCATAGTGCCTCAACCAACTACCAAATGTAAAAGATGAAAGTACACAAATCCGAAATATTCCTGTTTGTATGGGAGTAAAATTTAGTTTTTCGAGTGTAGCTAGAACAGCGTGCTGTGGAGAACATTTCGAGATATGAGAATTGTTTTTTGAGATTTGAAGCCGGTACTCCTCAGCGTCCAGACCGGCTTTGAGGCCTAGCCTACGGGTACTGGTGGTAAAGAGGCCGGGACGTGAAGCTGACCACTCACCTCGAACTATTGCCGAGGTCAAGAAAACGTGGGTCTATACATCAACTTCCCCATACGTCATGATGGCGTGATGCTTAATTAGTTAAGCGCAGGGAATTTAAAAGGTACACAATATTTACGATTGTTTTCATTGGTTTGGTTGTCATGGTAACAGAGGCATTTGGTTGTTGGGCGTTGTGGAGCCAGATAGAATGTTGATTGGTTATCGTAATGAAAGTTTCGGTTGGCTGTGAGAGCTATTGACTTGCACTGATTTCATTAGTTCCGGCAGTTGCATAGCGATCCGTGTCCACTGTGTGTATGGCTTCTGCCACATATCAGTGAGTACCGGGCAGCTCAGACGTGGGGACACACAGTACGGTTGGAGCTATGTTTTAGTTTCAGTAGTCCTGTGTAGGGTAAATCAGCCCAATTTCATGTCACAGAAATATGAATTAATCGAAGATCAGGCAACTCTTATGACCTATAGGCGGCAAGTGATTGGATCGACTCTCGGGTGAAATACTAACTACCCTGACTCGAAGTGTTAGTGGTTTACCTCAGTCCTTCCACGCTCATACTGGGCTAGTGTCTTAAACTGGGTCATGACCATTTTCTTCGATATTCTTCGTAGTTCATTATCCACTGATCGTATTCTCGTTCAAAGCCATGTAAACTGAGTTACTGGCAGCTTCGTTAAATGAACTAGAAATTAACTAACTAACGAAGTAACTTCATGGAGCTGAGCCCTTCTTGAGAAGCAACCAATTGTGCAGCTGCAGCTGCTCAAGATACTTCATGGAGCTGAGCCCTTCTTGAGAAGCCGCCAATTGTGCAGCTGCTCAAGAACTTCCCAGCATTTTATGGAACCCGAAGGTTCATTACCGTGTTCACAAGAGCCCTCCACTGGTCCCTATCCTGACTCAGAACAATCCAGTTCATATCGCCTCATCCTATCATTCCAAGATCAATTTTAATATTATCCACCCACCTACGTGTTGGTCTTCATAGTGGTCTCTTTCCATCTGGCTTCCCCACCAATATCCTATATGCATTCTTCTTCTCCCCATTCATGCTACATGCCCTGCATATCTGATCGTCCTCGACTTGATCATTCTAATTATACTTGGAGAAGAGTACAAGTTCTGAAGCTCCTCATTACGCAGTTTTCTCCAGCCTCCTGTCACTTCATCTCTCTTCGGTTCAAATATTCTCCTCAGCACCCTGTTCTCAAACACCCTCGGTCTGTGTTCCTCCCTTAATGTCAGAGACCAAGTTTCACACCCACACAGAACGTCAGTGGCTCAGCTACTCAGGAAATTCCCAACATTTTACTAGCCCAAGTTTCATTTCCAAGTTCACAAGAGTCCGCCACTGGACCCTATCCTGAGCCAGATGAATCCTGATTCTCTAAGATTCACTTTCATATTATCCTCCAACCTACGTGTAATTGAATAAAACCCGAAGTTTATGTTCAGTTTTAACAGCTCTGTGGCATTTATTGGGCCGGATGGGTATTGCCTAGGCCTTTATGTTTGTATTTACAATTATATTTCATAATGAGAAAATATTTAGTTATTCGAACCGAGCACCTGCGGAGTGCGCGAGAAAAACATTACCTGTGGACCGAACTTGGACGTTCAGAATGTTTTTGTTCGTACCGTGAACTGTAGGAGCTCTATATAGATACGAGATTTGACGTTCTGATGGCAGCCTGGCATATAATCGGCCACAGCATAAACCTACGCACTGATAACTGCAGCATTATAATATATATATACTGATAGTAGTGACGGGCGGGGTTCGGTTCCCGGTAAGAGATTTTCTCTTCTCTACAGGGTTGAGACACACCCAGCATCCTGTCCAGTGTGCAGTGGGGGCTGTTTACCCGGCAAGTAAAGCGGCCAGGATGTGAAGGCCACCAATCACTTCCATCTAGTGCCGAGGTCAAGAATGGCGGAGCTATACCTCCACTGCCCCATACGTCTGCATGACGTAGTGCTTAATCAGTGCAGAAAAGGAGCATATTTACCTTTTTACTATACGCTGTATGTGTGTGGAGAAGTGTAGAACACGCACGTAATGTCGTGGCGGATTTAGGCTAAATACAGTGTGTTACGAATCGGATAGCTTTACGTTTTAGATACCAGCGCACGATAAAGATCTGTTGAAAGATAAATGGCTTTCGTGTGTTATATAGAGAATGAAATACGCAACTCCAGTGTCACTGATTATTTCATTAATCGATATCCAATTTGAATTGTGCCCTTTTAATGGAATTTTAATGGGCTAGTTTTTTTATGACTGTTGACTATATTGCCTGTACCTCCCCATCCCCCCTTCGTTACCATCCCGCAACATCCGTTACTGGTGTTGCGTGAAGGCTCCCTCCGTAACATAGCAACCGAATAATTCACAGCTCTCTGGCTGTATGCATGTAATGGCGTCTGTGCGCGCTGCCGACACGCGCGAATTGGTTCTAAGTCAACTCTCCTTGCTTCACAACCCCTTCAAGCACATTAGTCAGTGTACCACCTGCTTGAACATTATATACCCTGTGCTTTACGCGCAATGTGGTTGTTTTACAAACTGTTCTTATGATAAACAGCGATCACTTCTGTATACGGCATTAGCTGGTCGGTTGTTATGGGTACACGATGTGTTTCCTGTGAGGTACGAACTGAATTCTTATATGTGGCATCGTACAGTTCGCTTCCTTACTAGGCCCGTGTGCAGGCGGGTTCGGGTACCTCCACCGTGACCCTGCGAGTCATAGGAGGCGACCAAAAGGGAAGTCTCAAATTTGAAACAGTAATATATGGTCTGGAGTACCAAGGGTCTCGGATCCGAGAGAGACTGTGCTGGCAAGGACCAGCAGAAAATACAAAAGCCAGACCCATCCTCGTGAGAGAGGGCGCCCACAAAAATCAAGACCGTAACTGTCTGACAGCAATAAAGATCTGGTCGCAAGCCCCAGATGGGTGCTTTATGCCAAGACAGGCTGGCCGACTGATCGTCGGTCGTAAAATGAGACTCAGACTCGCTTCCTGACCACGATGCTGCAACTGCTACGCTTCAGAGAGTATGTTACTGGCAGGTTCAGTGAGCGGGCATACGCAGCAGGCATATTCATAGACATGTCCACACGACACGGTCTGTACAACAGGACTAATCTACAGGCTACACGCAGCTTCTGGTTTCATACCTTACTGGTCGCAAATTTAGTGTCAAAATGGAAGGAAAATTTTCCGACTGGAAGCCAACACGTGCAGGCCCATAGGGCCCCCGTTACTATACAATATTTATGTGGGGGATATCCCTAGGGGCACAGGAATAGTAATATCACAAATCGCAGGCGACACTGCAGCATACACGTCCAATGGAAGCATCAGTTGCTCAGACAACCAGCAGCGGTACATGTCTGATCTAGAATCATGGCTATACAAATGCAAAATAAAAATTAACACAGATAAGAGCGCTCAGTAATATTCACAAAAAGGAGGCAGGTGTCCAGAATGTATAAAAATTTAAGGACCATATTTCCCATACTTAGTGGTCCAGTGGAAATCGGTGTGTGTATGTGGGGGGGGGCAGAAGATTAGAGAAAAAAAAAACGAATGACGACGCCGGCGTAAAATTACGGTAATAATTCACACTTTCCCTGGACCCACTACACGTCACACTGACGTCATTAATAATTCACGCCCTGCAAACCACTGACTTGCAGTGTTGCCAGATTAACTCGCCCTGCTGAAGTAACATATGACGTATAGTACCTCTTGCTCTTCTTCCTCCTCCATTCTCCCTTTTCATCCTGTTCTCTGTTCACACACGTTTCCGGCTCCATCACTGGACTCTACCTGACCGTCCACTGCCCGTGTTCTGTATGGGGGCTGTAGTATTTTCTTCTGATTCATGTTGTGGCGTATAGACCCCTTGCTATGCTGTGACTCTCTAAACATCGGCAGGTGCTTGGTAACGCCCGCAGCGTGCACGGTGTTTTTGTGTTCCGCGCCGCGGCCGTTTCTGAGCAAGAGCTCGGTATACACGTTCCCGCCGCAACGGACACAGAAGCAACAATACAAGGACAGTGTTTTCTGTGTGGTCCGTGCCGGCATTTTACAAGCAACGGACATAGTTGGTAGTTCTGTACCGGAGACTGTGAAGAAAAGAGTAGCAAGAGTGTGGCTGTGAATAGAAGACTTTATGTGTGTAATTGACTGAGACTGTTATAGTTCTTGTGTTAAACCCGTTGCCAGGAAACGGCTAGTGAAGACTGTGATAGACTGAGGATGCTAGTGTGTGTGTGTGTGTGTGTGTGATGTTTATCAGTGATCTGTAAAGTGTAGTCACGAGTCGTGAGTGTATAAGTATCAGCAATCCGAACCCCGTCTATAGGCACACATACCACGTGATAGTATTTAAATTTATAGCTTTTAATTCGATAAGAAAAAGAACTAATTTTGAGATGATTGCTGCTGATATTTGTAACGTCTCCTGCCCGTGTACTCCTTCTCGTTTGGTCGGATTCTGCACTCTCAATTGCTGCAACGAAACGAAGAAAGGTACATATGCAAGAGCACCAGATATCACCATCTGGGTGACGTTAGGGACGTTGTAATAGACGGAATGAGGAACACTTCATGGTTTCAACATGGCTGTACCCCCCCCCCCTCCAAAGAAGGAGAATTAGATTAACCAGTTCAGATTTCCCGTTGTATTCAGCGGGCACGCGGTAGTGTAGTTGAGGCACTATGCTACAAGCCGGAAGGTCGCAGGTTCGATTCCCGATGAGGTCATTGGATTTTTCAATTGACCTAATCCTTCCATCCGCACTATGGCCCTGGGGTCGACTCAGCCTCTAACAAAAATCAATATCAGGAATATTCCTGTGGGGGGGGGTAAAAGGCGGCCGGCACGTAAGGCTGACAACCTCACCGCCATCTGTGAGCCGATTGTTTAGAAAATGTGGGAGTCTCGACGTTTAACAACCCTATGGGCCTCCACGGCCTGTTAACAGAGATACTTAACCTTTTTTTACCCGTTGTCTGCTTACTGCCCATAACGCCCGCGGTTTCAGTGCGTGCAGTGCAGTACTTCGTTAGCATTAAAGCTCCCTGCTTGATAAGTCGTCGTTACAGTTAATCTCTGGAAGTGTGAACAACAGGCGCCGCACTCATACCTACATAGAGCACTATTGGAAATAACATTCTTTAATTTTATGATTATGATTTCACCGCCCCTGCGTAACTTCGCCCATATGTTGAGTTCACACTTCGAGGGTTTTCTCTTATTATCGGAACATTACTGGAATACAGAATGCAACAGGATGCCTCAGTACAAAATAATGAACTCTCTTTTAAGTTACTGCAGTTGGCGTCTGAGAGCAGCACTTGTAGAGTGGGCGATAATTGTGACCTTTACATTATGTATGCATTTTATCATAGTTTTAATTGATTCTGTCCCACAGGATAATGTAATCAGCTAGGTGATAAGCCTGTTCAAATTACACCTGTTCATTAAAAGCATAGGAACTTCCACTAATTTCTAGTATCTGAAGCCAGTACACAGCATAAAGGGAAAGCGAGAGATTCGTATCACCGGTTATGTGATGTTAAGGCCCTAATCGATAAAGTCAATTCTGTAAAGCACAGTGGTTACTCACGCACTGCTCTGTATGCTGCTGTTCAGAACAATACAGTTTGCTCACGTAGTGTATTTCTGTGTGTCGTGTGTTTCGCAGGAAAAGAAAAGCATATTGTGACATGATGCCCGAAAGCCGGACTAGCGAAGTCAGAATAGACGTTCATTGCTAGACAACGACTCGGTAAACACATTCCCGCGGCAAAGAATACGGAAGTAATACTCGAGTAACTTCCATTGCTAAGCAACGGCACTGTAAACACGCCTTCCCAACATTAGAGTTGCTGTTTTCAGCGTGGTCCGTGCAGCGTGTTTATACAGAAGTATTCAGTTGAGCAGAACAGTCGAGTTGCGTGACGCCAGTCTGCCAGGGCATGAGCTTGGAATTGAATGGAGTCGAGTCTTCGGAATTGGCAGTTGCACAATAATGGCAAGAAAGGAATTAGGCCGTGCTAAGAAGACTTCATGTGTGACTTGAAATGACAGGGAACTGTAATAAATCCGTTGCCTGGATACGACTAGTGAAGACTGAGAACTCTAGCACATATAGATCAGCAATGGCGCTGTATTGCCTGCAGTCCCGAGTTGTGTGTATAAGGCGTCAGTAAATCCAATCATCCAATCCAAAATCAGTCTTATAAGCATGACAGTATTATTCTCCTAAACAGCATTAAGCTCTTAATCTGTATGTTGGAAGGTCTTGTGCTTTCTGTGATAAGAACTGGATTTTGAGTTAATAGACGAGTTTCAGGTTTCAGTGGATTGAAACGCCCTGCTTAATGCCTGTACGAGATCCCCAAGGTTGAGCGAAGACGAGATGTACGCGAACAGGAACAGGAAATCCCTGTGGAAGAAGAAAAATTGACGAATCAATCAACAGAAGAACCAATTTGTCTCTGCGCAAAGGAAATACATTCTGTGCGAACTGCTGTGTTGGGGGATGCGCTATATAATATATAAAAAAAGTTTTCTCCGATGTTTCTATTACGTATCTTTTCTCCTAAGGGTGAGATAAAGTCAGGTTGGGTGACTTTTATTTCATACGGAAGATGGAAACAAAATCAGTCTCAGGAAGTTTCAGTACGTACTGTAATGCCCGGAGGAGTATCGCATATCTGAAGCCTGTATCGACCCAGTTCTCTGTTCCCCCCCCCCACGCGCTTGTAGATTACGTGTTGGCCCAAAGTTTCTGCAGTTACAGACATTCATGTAAAACGCGAACCGCATGTACCTGCTTATATACCTTCTTGATATAAGTTTTGTAAGAGCGAGGTTTATCATTGCTATTACGCAGTTCCAAATCACCATAGCAACGAATTGTAATGAGTTAACACGTTTTCAAGAATGAGTTAGCAGTATTCCATTTCAGAGTATCGTGTCTAATCTGTGAGTATCGATAATGTTTTGATGTGGATGTGTGAAATGTAGTGTATTATGTAAAGCGGCAGTTTTCCACTCGACTTTATGCTTGTTATCGTGGGGAGATGGTGTCAAACGTAGGCTTCGGCATATCAGTCGATAAGAGGACTGGTAAGGAATGCCAGAGGAAGAGGGAGTTAGTAGTAAGGGAGCTTATGTATAATGAATGACGAGACTTGCCGTTGAATTTCGACGGGTGTTACACTAATATCATCAAACGGACGGTTTTGTACTGTGTGAACCATGGACTGAGACTCAAAATAAGAATAAATTGTATGTAAGTTAAGCGCTTTAGCGCAGTGCATTTCTTCTTGCGTTATTTAACGATACTTTAATATTACGTAGAGTCAAATGATGGCTACCGAACAATGAGCTGGAAAGAGAGTTGGAGTAAACTTTGTTGCTTAGTTGAATTTGAAGTTCCCCGATCGAGGTGACCGCGCATGACTAACAAGTAAACTTCTGTTGCTTAGTTGAATTTGAAGTCCCCCGAACGAGGTGGCCGCGCATGTCTAACAAGTAAACTTCTGTTGCTTAGTTGAATTTGAAGTCCCCCGAACGAGGTGGCCGCGCATGTCTAACAAGTAAACTTCTGTTGCTTAGTTGAATTTGAAGTCCCCCGAACGAGGTGGCCGCGCATGTCTAACAAGTAAACTTCTGTTGCTTAGTTGAATTTGAAGTCCCCCGAACGAGGTGGCCGCGCATGTCTAACAAGTAAACTTCTGTTGCTTAGCTGAATTGGAAGTCCCCCGAACGAGGTGGCCGCTCATGTCTAACAAGTAAACTTTTGTTGCTTAGTTGGATTTGAAGTCTCCCGATCGAGGTGGCCGCGCATGTGTAACAAGTAAAAGTTTTGTTGCTTAGTTGAATTTGAAATCCCCCAATCGAGGTGGCCGCGCATGTCTAACAAGTAAACTTTTGTTGCTTAGTTGAATTTGAAGTCCCCCGATCGAGGTGGCCGCGCATATCTAGCAAGCTTATAGTATTAGCCCTCTCGGCTTTGTTCTCAATTCTTAGTCCGTGACAATATTAATTGATTTCTTTTTAAATTCTAGCTCGTTCAAACTTTTTTGAAATGCGGTAACACTAGATGAAATATCAATGTCCCTGTTTAATGCAGTTCCTCTTTGTTTTGCAGGTAAGATTCATGGGGGCTGCTTTTGAAGTTGGCGACGTATCTATACATGTATTGTCACCATGGGTCAGCTGGAATAAATCGGTAAGAATAGAAACCATCAAATTGAATTGTATGTAAGATGTTGAAGAAACAGAGATATTTAGCCAGGATACTTCGTACTTCTGGAAAATGGCTGAAGATTTACACACGAACATCTGAAATTACAAAAGTTGTAGGTAGTTGGTTGTAGTGTTTCATAACTGGAATGTCTTGACATTTCATGTGCTTTGCTTGCTGTTTGACCCAATTTCAATTTCTTTCTTTTAAATACATGTTCTGGGCTTTAAGAAAGAAGAAAGTTGCAAGATGAATCACCCTGTATATCTCAAGACTTTACGAGGTGATTAAATGAAGGATCACATGGTTGGCCTATATTGCGGACATAGATAAGAAATTTGTTTACAGTTTTAGTTGGAAATAGTTGCAGGAAAGAGATAATTTGAAGAACCTAGTCATAGATAATGAGACAGCTTTAAGATGAAGAGTTTTGTCTTCCGAGATATAACACCTTGTAGTTCGATGGAAGTGAGTCTCCATCTTCAGGCAAAGACAAATAACAAGATGGAACTGTTCAATATCCCCACAGCGTGAAACTCACACCCAATGTTAAAATGGCTGTATAAGAGATATGACGTGAGGTTATGGACTGCATCCATTTTAGGTTCTCTCGGCGGTCACTATGAAGATTATTATCTTCTAGAAGTGACACCGTTTAGTCTGGTTGATCGTTAGCTGTATTTCGAGGGGACGTGTGCCTTCGCCATAAGTGCTGAGGGTGGAGGCAGACAGCTGGTTGCTGCTAAACGTTCATGACTATCAGACTACACGGCGTCACATTTCAGCCGACGGTAATCTAGATGCGTATAATTCAAGTAAAGTTGTCCCTGTGCTTAATAAATGAATCATCACGCCAAGAATACGTATGGGGGAGTGGAGTTATAGCTCCACCATTCTTCATCTCGGCACTAGATGGAGGTGAGTCGTCAGCTTCACGACCTGGCCGCTCTCTTCCTGAGGAAATAGCTTCCAGCACCCACTGGATAGGAAGCGGGACGCTGGAGAAAAATCTCTTGACCCTGCCATGAATCGAACCACGGCCATTCATCTGGTAGCCCGTCGCTATACCGTCTGAGTTGTGCTGGCTCCTGGGTGTTGAATACTAGCGTTTAATAATATAAGGTCTGCGTAAAAAGCGGGGAATTTCTTCGCTAGGTGAGCGACTGTTAGTCTCAAAGACTCAAGAGGACCCAGCTGCATTGAGTTACTTTCTCCCTCTGAAATAGAATCGCAATTTTGCTGCTTAAAAATTATGGTAATGCAGTGCGCATGCGCTGCTAGTTCTCATCCTACCAGTAGATGGCTCTGCCAGCAATAGAGTCTCCATTTTTTTGTATCCACTGTCGTTATTCTGCGAGAGAAATGCTTATGTACAAGAGGTTTTTGAAACGTACATTTGCCTCTCCCAGTATTGGATGTTACGATTGGCCTGTGTATACAATAAAAGGGAAACCGCTTTAGCACTTGAGGCAGGTTATTGCGTCGCATTACATTTGACGTCTTTGTCTTTGAGTTCTTTTTTTTTATGCGTGGGTTTTAGGACCTCATTGTCAGGCCTTTATATAGCCTTGAACTTTTTATGATTTCTGACGCCAAATTTACGAATATAAATACATTTTTGACCCCCGTTTTATTTACTATTTCATATGCAGTTAACTTTACAATTTTAACTTTTGTTACATCGTGGATTTTTATTCTGGTTCTATACGCAGGATCAGGTAACTATGGCAACCGACGCCCCTTACAAACACACGCCCCTAGCGGGTTGTACCTACATAATATTCTGAACTCTCCTATTAGGGAAGAACTTGGTTCATATCTCGGGCATGGCAAACCACCAATCCTGAGCTTAAGTTTTAATGGATTTCCTCAGTCTCAAAGGGAAATGCCGGGGTAATATGTGAATTAGGCTACGACCACTTCCTTTGAGATAATTTACAGTTTATGTATCATTCTGTCGTTTGATGCTATATAGTCCAGACCAGTGATTCTAATGTGTCGCGAGGGTTTGAAGATAAGTATGATCGTATAAAAATGCACAGTGAGAAATCAGTCATTGTTGATTATGACACGTACAGAACATTCCCGAAAGAGGAGAAGCACGGTGAAATCTTTGCTAAGCGGAGGGGACACTACTGTATAAAGTCTAGAAACACTGCTGATACATAAACTTTTATAAAATTGGTATTTTTAACATTCTTTAACATCTCTCTGTTTTGCAATAATTTTACTCTAATAAGAATAATGTTGTGAAGTATCGCCCCACTTCTAGGTGACGACTCAGTCTACACGTTCCAGCGAACACGCGACAGTGGGAGCTGTGGGCCATGCTACAGCTCATTGCTAGGTAGCACAACAGCTCTGGCAACAAGTGTTTTCAGTGTGATCGGCACCATGCCCACTGCTAGGCAACGGAGCTGTGAACACGCATCCCAAATATAAGGTGTTTTCTGTGTGGTCCGTGCTGCGTCTATATAACGAGAGTCTGCTTGTAGCTAGAAGAAACTAGAGAATAGGAATTGGAGAATTGGGTCGAGCTCTGGAGTGTCTGCTCATTCCAAGTTGATTGAACAAAAAATGTCAGGAACAATTCGTAGTGATTTGAAGTGATAGTTCCTGTGATAAATCCATTGCCAGGAAACGGGTAGCATGTCATAGTGATTTGTGAAGTGGGTAAATCAGCGGTAGCGCTATAACTGATTGTGAGTAACAGAACTTGTCAGTAAAACCAATCCAGAACCCGTCACAGAACCCCGGACACGTGACAGTATATTTGTGTGCTCTTAATTCTGTTCCGATTTGAGTGCGGCTCGAGAGAAGCGAATGTCCCAAGTGTGTCGCGAGGCGCTGGTGACGCACGCACGCACACACACACAGTGTCGCTGTTTCCGCGTAGGCTGCGCGAGCACCCTCGTATCCCCCCCCCGACGCTCCAGTGCGCTGCCGGAAGCACGCTTCGCTGGCTAGGACCCTGTAGGTCTCAGTAGCCACTGGACGGCATCTTCCTGTTGACAGAGTGTTTCAGGTGCAGGGGCTCACTGCTCACGTTTCCTGCGCCTGCAATTGAGTGGAGAACCGGGGGGGGGGGAAATCATGAAGCTATAAACAAACGGTAAGAAGCTGTCCCTTTGCTTAATTACGTAATTAAGTACCACAGCGTTGATGATATTTGGAAGACTGGAGGTTCAGCTCTATCAGTCTTGACCTCGGCAGTTGATATAGATTAGTAGTCAGCTTCATGCCCCGGGGAAAGAGCCCTCGTGAGTGGGCTCCAGAGTCCGTCTGGACGCTGTGGAGACGAGAGAACTCTCTTGACCCTGCCGGTAATACAGCCCGTAGACAGTCACTATACCGACCGAGCTATCCCGTCACATTTCCTTTTTCTGGGGGTGGGAAATGACAGTCAGTGGCCAGGTTATGTAAGGAGCCAAATTGGAAAGAAATTGGAACGATGTGGCAGTGCCGTAGTTGAGGTAGCTGGAGGAGCTGAAGAAGACCACGGAGAACTGCAGTCAGAAAGTTCGAACCAAGCATCTCCCGAATGCAGTTGTAAAGTGGTACCGCTGCGCTATCCTGCTCTGTCCTGTCTGGTGTTTCTGCAAGTAAACGAAACCGCGCGTCATAGTGTCCACTGAATAGCGACAGGCCGAGCGGTTTCCTGCCTGTATTCTAAAGGTGCTCAGTTGGAATCCCGGCCGCGGCACTGGCTATTCTCAGTTCGAGCCATTTCGTACTTTCCCACAGTCCCTCAAGTAAAATGCCAGGGATAGTGCCTTAAATTAGGCCACGGTCACCGAGTCATTCTGAGTTGCTGAGCTCGTCGTTAAACATGTACCGCATTTTGAACATTTTTTCGTTTGTGCTTTTAGCTTATTTTCCTTATTTTGAAAACATGAAGGGGGCTTGTGATGTCGCCTTGCTGTCTGTTCGTCATAAGCCTTCAGACGTGGTGATTAATTTCCTTTGTGTGACGATGGGGCTGGGACTAGGCTGCGGGCTACATGACCGCGGAATCGGGGTTTGATTCCAAGCAGAGGGAAGGAATTTTCACAGCTTCCAGACTGGCTCTGGGGCCCACCCGGCGTTCTATTCAGTGGGTGCTGGGGGTTAATGCGTCCGGGACGTGAAGCTGACAAATCGGCTGCCTCAAGTGCCGAGGTTAATGTATTAGAGCCTAATCTCCATTCCCCCATATGTTTTCATGGCTTGGGGCTTGACAACTTTTACTTTCAAATTTATGGCGTGTGTAACGATGAGTTTAATTTAATAATATGATTTTTAGTGAACAGTGAATTGGAGAGGATGTGGGAGGAAAAGGTCATGGGTTGGCTTGAGGTAAGCCCACTATACCGACAGTGTGTAGGCATGAAATTTTTCCATTATTTCTGTATTTATTTAAAGGTGAAGTCAGTTTTATAAAAGAAGATAGGACAGTTTAAGAATCTAAACTCCGTGGCTTTTAGTCCGCAAGCGAACTATACCGACCGACTGATCGCCGCTTGTCGGCGAAGTTCATGCCAACTTCTGCGGATAGAGGGTGTCGTGTGGTCAGTGCAACGGATCCCCACAGCCGTTAATTTCGGTTTTCTAGACCGGAGCCTCTATTTCCTTGAAATAGCTCCTCAGTTATCCTCACGAAGCTGAGTGGACCCCTTTTAGGGCCGGGAATCTAACCCGGACCTCTGAATCTATAGCCAGGAACTCTGACCACTAGACCACAGAGGCGGCCAAGGGTAAAGAATTTTGCGTTTTGGGGGGCTATGAAAACGGGAGACTGGGCGAGAACGCGCCCTGTTGAGATTACATTTTGAAGATGCGCGAATCATTGTAAGATAGACAGAAAGAGAAACGAATGTGTAAGGACAGCGTTGGAAGTTTTGTCATACAGCCGCAAATAGAAGCAAACAGAATTATCTTATCTCTAAAAGTGGATGGAAGCCGCATTCCTAAACGAGCTGCATGGAAAGAGAAATGTGGGAAGACAGAGTAAGAGATGGAAAAGTTCATAAATGAAGCCGGAACATGTTACTGGTGAAACCTTGGATTCAAGAAGAACGATTTAAAACCGGTATCCTGGATTAAAATGTATGCAGTTTTGTGATTTGCAAGTTTCTGTATCTCGCGGCCCCTTTGGAAAGGCAAAGCTTGGAGAGGCAGTGAATTAGTTCCCTGCCTGTCAGCCGTGGAGTGTTTTGTACAAACTTCCTTCCACTTTGCTCGTTGAGACAGAGAGAAAGACCCCTGGTTGGTTTCCTTTCAACCTTTTTCCTACTTTTCCAACTTGTTTCACTCTGTTTGTATTCTTCCAGCTCAGTGCTTTCGCATCTTTTCCTCCGATCGATTCAAGTAGTTGTACGATAATGACTTATTTTATTCATGCTGTGTAAAGCTCCCGTCTCCGTGAATGGTCCCCAACATTTCGAGCAGATGGTCCCAATTAATGGACTCTCGTCCATGTTTCACTGGAATCAGCAGGGAGACTTTGCTCTTGTAAGAAAGACGACTTTCGGGGGTTGGGGTGAAGAGAAGTGAGGGAGACGCATTATGAGGGAACGAGGGGGAGGTCTCACCTCTCAGAAATGTAGTTCATAACGCGAAATGGCGTAATTATAAATATAACAATTTATATCTTATTGAATCGTAAATATTTTTATTTAATTCAAAGAAGGACTTCTATGAATAATACTATCTTCTGGGATGTGACACCGTGTAGTCTGATAGAAGTTTGCCAACATTTGGGAGGAACATGCTGCCTCCATCTTCAGAGTGTGTTCCAAATAAGGAATCAAGAATATTCTTGCTGGTTGCTTCCTCGGCTTGTTCTTCCACTCTGAAGTTGGAGGCAGTACGTTCCTCCGAAAGGTTTGGGAACTTGTACGCCGACTACACGGCGTCACATACCAGAAGACAGTCAATTCACTTATTATTTCATAGGCGTGTAGAGTCAGTTGGTATCATGGGGGGTGAATAATAAATTGGAAGTTTTGAGGTTTTCACGGCGATGACAATGAAGAAAGTTGTCTTCTGGGTTTAGGCACCGTGTATTCTTCGTTTTGGCCGACGTTTCGGAGGAACGTAGCGCCTCCATCTTCAGAGCAGTTGAATAGCTGCGGAGAGCAGTAGCTGTAGCAGTAGCAGTAGCTACTGCTCTCCGCAGCTATTCAACTGCTCTGAAGATGGAGGCGCTATGTTCCTCCGAAACGTCGGCCAAAACGAAGAATACACGGTGCCTAAACCCAGAAGACAACTTTCTTCAATAAATTGGAAGTTTTGTGGATGGAAGCAATTGTAATATAATTTCATTACCATCCTGGTACTGGCCTCGGGTAATAAGGAAGGCCACGAAAACGTCCGCCATGATACCCAGTCCCCAGTGCGAGATTTGAACTCGGGACCTCCAGATTGCAAAGCATGGTCGCTATCCCATATTGACGCTACGTGCTAGACGTGCTTAGACGGGCCTAACTTCATATTACTGTACCGCTGAAAGTATTCTAATATTTTACTTACTTATCTATTCCTCTTATAACCTTACGTTGTTGAGGTTGTTTTTTATAATTTTACAGACGGTAGGACTCCTTGGACGGGTGATCAGCTCGTCGCAAGGCCTCTACCTAAACACAGAACAGCACAAACACATACACATGCCAGACATCCATGCCTTGTGTGGGATTCGAACCCACGTTCCCGGCTTACGAGCGAGCGAGCTACTGTGACCGGCACTATACTGTAATATGCTGTCAGGTATATTTAAGCCCCTTTGTGTATGGGGCTGCATTGAAGTTGGTGAAATGAAATTCCTGAAGTTCAGATTAGAACCATTTTTATTACATATCGTGTACGTTGTTGGTGTAGTAGGTATTAAAGATATTATGGAAATATGGTAATCCCCAAAATTTGCTGTACGTAGCCCAATCATACGAAATAAACGTATTGTCACGTGGTAAGTGTGAATGTAGACGGGATTTGGAGCTGTATGTATAATCTAAATAGTGAGGGCGTCGTTAAATAATCAACAAGGGAAAAAACAAGTTCTGGGAAGACCTTATCCCCTGATTTCCTTTGATACGACACGGACCGCATAGAAAACGATGTGTCCAATTATTCTATTACAAATATGTTTTTGGACATTATCCGTCGTCCTGTCGTTAACCCAGACATAATATTTGTATTAATATACTATTGTCACAAACTTGTATATATTAATTATTCTATTGTTGCGTGTGTATTTGTTGCAGCGGTAACGTTTTTTACCCAGCCGTTACCTGGCAACGGTAGGGGGATACAAATACAGACAGACGCACAAGGAAAGTAAGCTAACGAGAGAGGAACTGTTGGTGGTGGTGTTCTCTTTGAGGTCCGACCCGAAGTTATATAAAGAGGACAACTCCGGTGTATGGTGTCTGAGGAGTGTGGTGTGGTAACTCCCAGAGCCATGAAACACTAAAATTTGGACACGAATCCCGTGGGACTCGGAACCAAGAATTACCATGCTGGCGAGAGCAATCAGCAATGTAGCTGTCGGTATGGTGTCCTTAAAGCACAAATGCAGGCACATCCATCGTCGAATACGAGACCCCATTTCCGAACACTTAAACGGTCTTGGAACGAAGGAAAATTTGTTCATGGGTCCGGATGGGGCCCGAAAGCAAGGGCGACTGTGCTGGCGAGGGCCAGCCAGACAGCAAAATGTTCTCATAAAGTCCCTTTTATTATTTTTTTTTTCAAAAGTGAAATTCAACCGAAAATAGTGTAGTTGTGTGTGCATCTGAGCAGTGAAAGTTCCTCACTGAATGAGGACGATTGAAGATAATCATCAAGTTTCAGGGTTGCTCTGCAGGAACATTCAGCTCCGCGGAACTTCTGAGGTGTGAGGGAATTGATATTTAACTAGTTTTGGATACTGTTATTGTAAGATGGTATTATAATGGGTAAAGGCTGAGGTATTTAATCTGTTAGCATACCTTGTGAAACTTAGTGGTAAGTTCCAGCGGGTGTAGCGGGGGGGGAGGGGGTCGAAATTACAAGGTGAAGTGTTGGTGTGAGGGGGAGGCTCCACGAGACGCAGTTATCGATTGGGGCTGCACGCGTGGCTAGCTAGGCTCCTGTGTTTCCAATATAACTCTGTCTTTCTCGCTCTTTATCGGGTTTTTATAGGGGTGAGAGAGAGAGAAGGGAAGACAGAGAGGAGGTGAAACTTGGCAAGTCGAGCCTTTTATCTCCGAGGCCGCCATGTTCTGTACGAAAACGGAGTTTGTGAATATCGGGATGCTGGGACGGGGTGGGATGTAGGAGAGTGATGGAGGGGTGCGGAGGGGCGCAGAGCAACGGCCCTTTAGCCCTTCAAGCCACCTCACAGTAATGGGATAAAAATAAATGAAGCATCATGGACTTTTCTTTAAAATTTTTAAAAATACTTTCATGGAGTGTTACTCCAAAACAGGACGCTCTACTTTTGTTGTTATTACGTCTGCAGCAACAAGCGGAACACAGAGGGGCACCCAGTTTATGGCGCCTCTACTCCTGAAGGAAAACTTGACGTAGCTCAGTTAGTGTAGTGTCTAGACTACAGGCCAAGCCACCGGAGAACACATTCAATTCCCGACGGGGACTGGTGATTGACCTCCATTTTGCAGCGTCTAGACCTGATCTTTGGCCGTGGGGTTATGCGGCCAGGGTGTGAAACTGGCAGCACAGCTTCATCTAGTGCCGAGATTAAGAATACATGGAGCTATATCTCCACTGTCCCATGTTAGCGTAGTTTATACATCACCCAGCTACGGGCTGGACGAACATGGAATCGGGTTCGATTTCCTCGCTCATCTTCCCAGCGTCCAGACGGGGCCTAGGCCACACCCAGGGAGAACTGCGGGGCGTGACAATGACTATTTGAATCCATGTAGTGCCGAGGTTATGAATGGGTGGAGCTATGTCTCCATTTCATAATACGAATTGATAACATGGTGCCTAATTATGGCCAGCCAAGACTTTACGTTACTGATTTGGATCTTTCCGATCATGGTAGACGAGCGGGTTAACTCAGATCAGCTTCTTCCGGTTATTTTCTCGGTGACGCGAATTGTGGAGACGCCGCGGGAACGGTTAGAACATCGTTACTTGCTTTGCTATGTCCAATTCGTAGATTTGCTCACAGTTAATACTTACAGTGCCGATCACAGTGACCCCGCGCGGTCTAAGGCATGAACTGCCTTCGCCCGCTCGAACAGGTTGGTCGTGGGTTCCAATCCCACTCAAGGCACAGATGTCTCTATGCGTTTATTCTGTGTTTATGTTGTTCTGTATGTATGTAGCGGCCTTACGACAGGCTGATCCCCCGTCCAGGGAGTCATAGCGACTGTGTAAGATTAAGAAACTGAAGTGAAACGAAGCGATTCACGGATGCCCTCTGCTCCAAGCGGGAGCAACAGGATTAAAGACAGAATGGTCACAGTGAGAAAAAGTGAATTTTTATGTAACGGAAGAGAAAATTGCAAGAGTTGAGTTTGGTGATGTTTACCGATGTTTCGGAGGAACATGCAGCCGCCATCTTCATCCGGACACGGTGGCATACTAAAAAAGGAGTCCGTTCGTGACGTATGACGTCCCAGAGATCATTCCTTCCTGAGAGGCGGCGCATTTCGCCCTACGCTGCAGGGGCGTCGGCCTGAGTGGACAGGGTCTGTTCTGTCTTAATTACATATTCATGACGTCATTACACACTACAGTCGGATTAAATGTAATTAGTAAAACGAAATGACTCATTATCACATAGGATATACTGGCGAAACAAAACAGAGCTGTAAATGCAATTTGCATATGGTCGGTCCCAGACGGCAGTTTAAATACCCCTAAAGCAACTTCACTCTCATAGATTTGCATTAGAAGCAAACAGCGAATCCGGCGAATTCGTGTGAGGTGCAGTTAAATGCGGCTGCTTGCTCTAAACTTTGATTTACGGCTCGGGACACTGGACGGAAGGGGGAGAAGCAGATACGGGAAGAGGAAGAGTAGTATAAAGAGAGGAGGGGGAAATGAAGATAAGGAGGAAGGAGAAACAGGAGAGAGAGAAGACAGGGGAGATTGAGTAGATAGAGAAGGAAAAGAGGGGAGAAAAATAGAAATGGAGTGGTAAAGGTAGAATAGATGAACATTGGGAAGTGAGAAGAGTAGAAGAAGGAGATTTAGTAGGCAGAGGCCGATAGGAAGGGGAAGGAGAAGCAGAAGGCAAGGAGAAACAGATGGAATAGGAAATGAAGAAGAGGTAGAATGAGAAAGGGATGGAGTACGAAGAGGACATGGACGAGAGGAAGAAGATGAAGATGGAGCAGGAGGAAGGGAAGAGTAGGAAGATTATGAGAAGCGCAAGAAATCGCAGCAAGTAGATAAACGTATGGGGAAGGAAGATAAGCGCAAAGAGCGACTGTGGCAGAGTTTGAGAAGGGGGGATAAGCTTAGGGTGCAGGAATAGTGAAGGATAAAGGAGGAAAGAGCGGAAGATGTAAGGAATAACTCGAGAATGAGGACGGGAGGGACCACGACGGAAATGATGACTTTCCTGCTGCTTTGGGGCTGAAAGGGCTTGAGGTTTTCATTCATTTGCTTACGTAAGCGCCACGCGTCGAAACGAATTCTGGTAGAGCTTCACGCGTTCACATCCTCGGTGCTAGGTAGAACTGAATGGCGAGCCTCACGATCCGGCTGCTTTACCGCCCCCTGTACCGGTTGGTTTGAAGAATGGATGAGACCCAAAGCTGGTCTGGACGCTTTGTAGAAGAGATAATCGAACCCCGATCCATCGGTCGTCCCGCCTGTAGCCTAGCCACTATACAGACCTAGCTGTCTCAGCTCTGTCAACTTTGTTATCATCATTAAATGTAGAAGATGACGTCAGTGTTATCTGGTTTCGTGTCGCCCAGTTCTGACGGAAGTGGGTTGTGATGCGAGGGCGCGCTTATTGCGCGAATGTAACACGGACTGCACAGAAAGTTCAGCCAAACGCCGAGGACTCAGACAGATGCTTTTGTGTTCCGGTGTCTCGGGTTCAAATGTAGGAAAGTGAAGCTCCGTTTATGTATGAGTTTCACTGGGAGGGAAGAGACCGCTTGGAAGGTGTAAGGACAGTAAAGTATTAAAGTTGATGGTGCTGGGATAGGGTGGTAGAGTGTGGACTGTGTGCAGTTGGCTCAAGATACGGACAGGTATCGGGCTCTTGTGAACACGGCTATGAATATTCACACTGTGTGACAGGTTGGACTAACCGAGCGTTTGCTTAGAATTGGCAGTTTCCCAAGGAGTTGGTTACTTGTTCACATTTTCAGTGCCAGGTATTATCGAAGTCCTTCGAGTAGTTTTAATGAAATGTGTGAACGAAAAGGATGACCTTCCCATTACGCTTTCATTTTACAATAATATATTTAAGGCAAACAGCACATCTAAATTTCGTTATAGTTAAGCCACGAAATAAATTGCTGTCTTCCGAAATTTCAGTAGGTAAAAATAAAGCTAGGCCCTATGCTACAAGCCGGAAGGTCGCGGGTTCGATTCTGGATGAGGTCATTAGATCTTTAAGTTGGCCTGATCCTTCCAGCCGCCCTAGGGCCCTGGGGTCGACTCAGCCACTGACAGAAATGAGTACCAGGAATCTTCCGGGGGGGGGGTAAAAGGCGGCCGGCGCGTAAGGCTGAGAACCTCATCTCCATCTATGAGCCGACTGTCTAGAGAAAATGTGGGGCCTCGACATCTCAACCCTATGGGCCTCCACGGCCTGTTACAGAAATAGTTGTGTCCTGACGTAATTAAATACCGCGCCATGACAACGTATGGAGTAGTGCGGGAAGAGCTGTACGCTTTGTTCAGTACTAGATGGTGGTGCCTACCCCCACCCTGGAGAAAGAGCCCGTGGTATCCATTGGGCAGGGGCTGGGTGGTTCACAGAGCTGGTTTGCAAGCTGTGGAGAGAAAAACTTTGCCTTTGGCCCCGGGGCTCCACTCTCTCTTCACCCTCCTCGTAGCCTAGTTCGCATATTCCGGCTCGTAATCTGATTTATTTGTTGATTATTTAATGATGACGTATCAGATATTAAGGATGTATTATGGTGACCCCAGTATGTAGTCTTATTGCGGCTCAGTATTTTCTGGTTACTCTTGCAGACCGTTCTCCTTCTTTTGTTACATCCGAAGAGATTGGCTAAGCGATAACTCTCTGCTCTTATAAACTGGAGTTTCTTGGTCCGAATCTAGGCTGGAACATCGGCTGTCCTGATTGGGGTATTACCAGATTTCTTAAGACTGTTCAGATAAATACCGGGATGGTACTTCGATTAACCTTTAAAACCCAGTGGTTACTTTATGTACCACCCGCTTTAACACATTAAAACTATGCATTCTGCCCACAGAGTGTATTTGTATGTTCCGTGTGGATTCTCACAGTAAACAGCGACTGTTTCCCTAAACAGCATTAACCGGTTGGGCTTTGTAGCTGAGACGTACTGTATTTCCTGTGAGGTACGGACTGTATTTGCGTGTTCCGTATGGTTCTCACAGTAAACAGCGACTGTTTCCCTAAACAGCATTAACCGGTTGGGCTTTGTAGCTGAGACGTACTGTATTTCCTGTGAGGTACGGACTGTATTTGTGTGTTCCGTATGGTTCTCACAGTAAACAGCGACTGTTTCCCTAAACAGCATTAACCGGTTGGGCTTTGTAGAGACGTCATGTGTTTCCTGTGAGGTATGGAATGCATTCTTATAGATTATTTAGAAGCAGTTTCATTGCTAAGGCGCTATCCGACATTTGCTTGGAGTTATTAAGGAAGCCTCAGTGAGTATAGCCGGTGCCCCAACATAGATCAGAACCGGGCATATCCCGAGCACTCAGCGGGGCCGTTACTGCCTGAGTCAGATTGATTGTCGGTGCACCACAGTTCTAAGAGTTCTTCATAAATGGCTCGTATGTCTGTGCTATATTGTCACGTGTACGTGGTCTGTTGAAGAAGTTTCGGAACTTTTGAAATAGCGCCCCAGCCCGACGTCTAGTCCTGTATGGTCTCGATACTGACGACGCTGCTAAATAACCAGCTTAAAAAGACGGCACTTGTGTCACAGTTTCGGCTCCGTTCGCCGTTCTTAGGAAGACTCCTGCAGGCTCAGAGATTTGAGCAGAAAATGGAAGTACGTTTGTTGTTGTTGATATTAGGAAAGTTTGCACTCTGTGTTGAAGTTTATGGGTATTTACTTCACTCTACTGTTTGTTGCTCTTTTGGCTGTCGTATGTGTGTTTCCTTGTCTCCTCTTTGACATTCCAAGCTTTGCCTGTAGTTCCTATCCATGCTTATTTCATGCCTTGTGTTACATAAGTTCATATATATATATATATATATGCGTCGAAGCAAGACTGGATTCAAGTCTGTTTGCTCAAAGTGAAGTACAACAGAATGTCATGTTCTTGCCATGTGCAGGAGTGAGAGAGATGTATATTTACGCGGAACACAAGGAAGCATTTGCTGTTGACATTGGATTTCTTTTCAAAAAAGGAAAATAAGTCAGTCTTGCTTATTAAAGAACGAGTTTCGTATTTAAAAAATGGCTGATCCAACATGAAAAAATTAGTGGAAGTTATTAATACCGGTAATGGTATTTATTTAAAATTGGGGAAAGTAATGCATGTTAGAGAAGAAAAGCGAGGAAGTGAAATGAAGAGGGATTTCATAAATGTGAGTGTGGTGTGAGTGTAGTGGGTACGGATGGCGGACCTAAAAGATCAAGCAAAAAATACGTGTACTATGAAAATTTTAGCCTAAAATTATACCCAAAGCAATCAAGGCTGACTTTTATATGTACCGTTATTTTTTGTCGATTTTTTAAATGTTTAATTATTTAATGTTGTGTGAAGATTAATTATGATGACCAGTGGACCCGTTAGGAAAAATACCCACTCACTAGATGCATACGCTATTCCCTGTAATAATAATAATAATAATAACAAATAAGACTTACGCATGTATTCAAGTACCTTAGGACCTGAAGATGGCACACATGCGCTGAGGCATGTGGTCCCCAAGTACCTGAAGATGGCACATATGTGTTGAGACATGTCCCCAAGTACCTGAATATGGCACATATGTGCTGATACATGTTCCCAAATACCTGAAGATGGCACACATGAGCTGAGACATGTCCCCAAGTACCTGAAGATGGCACATATGTACCAAGACATGTCACAGAGTATCTAAAGATGGCACATATGTGCTGAGACACGTCCCCAAGTACCTGAAGATGGCATATATGTGCTGAGACACGTCCCAAAGTACCTGAAGATGGCACATATGTGTTGAGAAATGTCCCCAAGTACCTGAATATGGCACATATGTGCTGAAACATGTTCCCAAATACCTGAAGATGGCACACATGAGCTGAGACATGTCCCCAAGTACCTGAAGATGGCACATATGTACCAAGACATGTCACAGAGTATCTAAAGATGGCACATATGTGCTGAGACACGTCCCCAAGTACCTGAAGATGGCATATATGTGCTGAGACACGTCCCAAAGTACCTGAAGATGGCACATATGTGTTGAGAAATGTCCCCAAGTACCTGAATATGGCACATATGTGCTGAAACATGTCCCCAAGTACCTGAATATGGGACATATGTATTGAGACATGTCCCCAAGTACCTGAATATGGGACATGTGCTGAGACATGTCCCCAAGTACCTGAAGATGGCACACATGAGCTGAGACATGTCCCCAAGTACCTGAAGATGGCACATATGTACCAAGACATGTCACAGAGTATCTAAAGATGGCACATATGTGCTGAGACACGTCCCCAAGTACCTGAAGATGGCATATATGTGCTGAGACACGTCCCAAAGTACCTGAAGATGGCACATATGTGTTGAGAAATGTCCCCAAGTACCTGAATATGGCACATATGTGCTGAAACATGTCCCCAAGTACCTGAAGATGGCACATATGTGTTGAGACATGTCCCCAAGTACCTGAATATGGCACATATGTACCAAGACATGTCACAAAGTATCTAAAGATGGCACATATGTGCTGAGACACGTCCCCAGGTACCTGAAGATGGCACATATGTGTTGAGACATGTCCCCAAGTACCTGAAGATGGCACATATGTATTGAGACATGTCCCCAAGTACCTTAATATGGCAAATATGTGCTGAAACATGTCCCCAAGTACCTGAATATGGCACATGTGCTGAGACATATCGTCCACTGTGTGGAAACCGGAGGGAAAATGTACGTTTTGTGACCGATAATTTCCAAGCAATTGAATGATTGTATTAATAGCGTTTTATGAATGTCGGTCTACTTATTTTGCATATTTTTATTACATGGGGCCCGTTAATAGGATTTTACTTTCTAATATGAGAAAGTAATATCGTTAAAAAATAAACCCACGATTTGTGAAGGATTACGCGTTTTCAGCTCACCTCAATAGGAACCAGTAATCTGTCTGTACGTGGGGCTTGCTAGCGCCTCACTGGTTGCATTCTGTTTAGGAGCTTATTCATCGTGGGTGAGTGCCTGGTGAATATGAACGTTCTGCCTACATAAAACAGAGGCCTCTCATTAGCATTTTCTCGGAAACAGCTCTGACAACTTTAACTAAATGCCAAGACCACGTACGCCGATAGAGCTGTGCAGGCTCTCTCCACAGCAAAGCAGCGACACATCCGCTGTATGGGGAAATATATGTAACATCTTGGCATTCATAATTTATTTAAACTGTGCATTTTGTGTATGTTGCATTCTGCGTTGCATTATTGATAGTAACTTACGCATATCAGCAGTTGCTTATGAATGTGGAGTTTGATACGCGAATTGATTGATCTGTTTGTCGTTGATAAGAGGCAAGGCTTCTCCATGAGCGTTGTAGGGGTATGTAAACAAGTTGGGGCACTATGCTAGAAACCGGAAGGTCGCGAGTTCGATTCCCGATGAGGTCATTGGTTTTTTCTTCAATTGACTTCATCCTTCCTGCCGCACTGTGGCCCTGGGGTCGACTCAGCCTCTAACAGAAATGAGTACCAGGAATCTTCCTGGGGGTAAAGCGAGGCCGGTGCGTAAAGCTGACAACCTCACCGCCATCTGTGGGCCGATTGTCTAGAAAATGTGGGAGCCTCGACGTTTCACAACCCTATGGGGTCTCCACGGCCTGTTACAGTGGCAGTCGGCGAGTGAGGGTGACAACTTCACCGCCATCTGTGAGCCGACTGTCTAGGAAATGTGGGAGTCTCGACGTCTCATGACGCTATGGGCCTCCACGCCCTGTTACAGGGATAGCTTTATCTTCTATATAAACAAGTGGTCGAGTAGCGATGTAGCATTAACCCTTTAAATGCCAATGGTTACTGTATGTACCACCCGTTTTAAAGTACAAGAAGTCCACATTACGCCCACGCCCGGGCAAGATCCGAACCAAGAGTCTTTCGAATACAGGCATAGAACGTTACAGCTACACCCGCCTTATCCCGTATGTCTATCACAGTAGGGGTGAAACTGGCTAAGGGTTGGATATTGCGGTTGAAATAATACTTTTTGCGTTTCAGTTAATTTATTTAATAAGTGTGGAGTGATGATAACCCGTAATCCATGTACATTCCGTCACAAATGAAGTATCTCTTTATGTCAGGCTTTTAATTGAATGATGTTATATATTTAGATCCTGTTAAATGCGCCCGCGACAATTAAATGCCGTTTCTATTACGCAATTCCAGAAAACAGTAATGAAATTATTATTTTTGACGGTAAATGTTTGTAAGTTGACCACTGCTTTGTCGATATTCGTAAAGGTTGATATGCCCTTTTCTTTTGTTTTTATTTTCGAAATTTAATAGCGTGAGTAAAGTTTTTCATTGTTAAGCCATTAATGCCCTTTATGAAAAGAGATAACAAAAAAAAGAGTTCTATAGCAGTTATTTTTTTATTGAGGGGTTTACGTTTTGTGTTTAAATTTAGCTCGTTCGCTATTAGAGCAGAAATCAACCGCGGTATGCCAAAATTGAATAGCAAGTTTTAATGGGAGCCTCTCGATTCGTTTGACTCATTAGACTGGAATGTACGTGGCACTTGAGCATGCGCACTTGTGTATGTCTCGTGCAATATGGACGTTAGTTGATACAGACATGGGATTTGCATACAAAAAGTGTGTCTGAAACTTTTCTGAGTTACATCTTCGTGAGATATTGACACAGCAAGTTTCTGGATTGTGCCACATCTGAGGTCCGCATAGCTGTGACTGTGAAGTGTACGATCTTCAACGTTTCTATGACCGTAGTGCCTCCATCTTCAGGGTCGAAGAGTAAGTCAGCTCGGATTGCCGTCTGCTTCCGCTGGTTCCTTCACTTGAATTTTTTTGATTAATGGCGTATTTCCAGTCCACTCTCGATAATATGGAGTAAAAGAAAAAGGTAAAGCTGTACCAGGCCGAGAAGGCACATAGGGTTGTGAGACGTTGAGTACCCCACATTAGCTAGACCAAGGGTCTCCAAACTACGGCCCGCGGGCCACATGCGGCCCGCGATGTTATTTTATCCGGTCCGCGAAAGAATTGTGCAGAAATGCGCCAATTGAACTAATTTTCCAGTGAGTACTGGTAAATGTGATTCCGAGCTTATTGACCTGACATATTATACTGCAGTTCGATGGCTTAGCTGTGGAAAGCCTCTTTCGCGCTTCTTTCAGCTCAGGAATGAAATTGATATATTTCTTACCGAGAAAAACCATCACTAACCACTTTTATCAGATACCAAGTGGCTTTGGAAATTAGCAGTTTTGCTGATCTGGTAAACCATATGAACCGTTTTAATTTAAAGTTGCAGGGTGAAAATAACTTAGATGTGATTTATTTGCACTTATCAAGGCATTCAGA
>NW_019728513.1:146599-153752 GCF_002891405.2 Cryptotermes secundus | reverse complement strand
ATACCTAGAGTTATTAATTTCTCATTTTATCCGGCCCGTTGAAAGTGCTGAATTACCTAATGTGGCCCGCGGTTCGAACAGTTTGGAGACCCCTGATTTAGACAATCGGTTCAAAGATGGCGGTAGGGTTGTCAGCCTTACGCGCCGGCCGCGCTTTACTCCCCAGGAAAATTATTAAATTAATTCCTGGTACTCATTTCTGTTAGAGGCTGAGTCGACCCCAGGGCCATAGTGCGGCTGGAATGATTAGGTCAATTGAAAGAAATCCAGTTACCTCGTCGGGACCTGAACCCGCGGCCGGAAGGTCACGGGTTCAAGTGCCGATGAATAATAAGTAAATTTGTTCTGAGTGTCTAGGGCCGCGCCATAGCTCAAGCGGTTAGTCGCTGGCTTCCCACCTCGGCGGCCCGGGTTCGATCCCGGGTCTGGTCAAATGGGATTTGTGGTGGACAAAGTGGCGCTGGGGCAGGTTTTCTCCGAGTACTTCGGTTTCCCCTGCCAGTCTCCATTCCACCAATTGCTCCACAATCACCCTCACCTATCATCTGTGGCTGGTACAATAGGCCAGAAGTGGCCGCAGTGTAAGGGACTTAGTCCCCACCCCACTAGCAATAAAAAAAGTGAGTGCCTTGAGTAGAGAAGTCATCCACTGATGATACTCTGACAGGCCCTGTAGAGGCAGGGTGATGATTTTGATCTTCGTCATCTGTGGGTTGTGGTAGGTCAGACGCCCACTGTCTCCTCAATTTTCTTCTTACATTTGGTGGGTTGCTAATTTCTGCAACTAGTCTGTTATTGTGTCCGAGTATGGACTTGAAGAAACCAGGGGAATATTTATTTAAGGACTTCACATCTAGAAGAGCTGACCTTTCTGGCATCGTCAGGTTAAAGTCTGCTCAGTTGGGCCCAGGGGATAGATACTACCTCTCTCGATTGGACCCAAATGAATTGAATTTTTACCTGAGGACGGAGATAAATTCCAGTCTCCGAAACGTTGTGATTTAAATGAAAATAAGACGATGGATAATGCCCAGAAACGTAATAATTTTATTTAAGAACTCCCTCGTAATATTTGTTTTCACCAATATTGGCTCTACAGTCATTTTGTTGGCCGCGTTTTCAGTTTCTTAATCCTATACGCAGTCGGTATGGCTCCTTGGTCGGCGATCAGCCCATCGGAAAGCCGCTACCTACACGCAGAACAACACAAACACGGTAAAAACGCACGAAGACGTCCGTGTCTGAATGGGATTCGAACTCACGATCCCAGCTTCCGAGTGAACGAAGACAGTTCGTGCGGCCATTGTGATGGGCTCCAGGAGGTTCTACCTTCTGTAAATGGGAGGAAAGCGCTAACACATATTGCGAAACGGGGGGATGTGCTTGCGAGCCTCATGCGGCTCACGTGTTGCCAGTTGGACATCCCCGTTATGGAGGATATAATTAAAAGTTTTTAGATGAGTTTCGAACTTACTTTTAATTCGGTAAGACGTCAGATGGTATCAGAGTCGGGTCGTTATCGTGATGTCTGCAGTTGCTACACAGTTCTGAAAAGAAATGAATTCTGAAGGCTCTTATGGAATCCCAAAAGTTTGAGCATCGTGGCCTTTGCAGAGAATGGCACCCTCAGTCCGTATTGAGTCTCTTCAAGTGAAGTTGGCAGTGTAGTATCTCCTGCCCCTTGCAACACGAGTCACGTGCTGCCCAGTTTCTCTGGTATTCCCCGTGTTGTACAGTCAGCCCAGCAATTTGGTGCACAGCTGCTACCCCTGTGTTGAACCTAACCATAGCAGGCCATAGGCTGTCGTTTTAACCCGTTAAAACAGTGGTAACTATATGGATCACTGCTGTAACACTGGAAACAGTAAATTAGAATTTTGCCCACAGAATTCATTCGGGTGTTTCATATGATTCTCACAACAGACAGTGATTATTTCGAAGAATGCAGGCTTCTGGGATGTGCCGCCATGTAGCTATAGTGTTATCCGACGTTTTGGAGGAACGTATCGACTCCATCTTCAGGTAATAAGAAATCCGCGAGCAAGGAACCAGCGTAAACTCGCGGATCTACATTGCAGTCCGCTGTTACACACAGTAGGGTTCTCAGTCTTCACTGGTCGCATCCTGGCAACGGATTTTAACACAGTAATTATACCAGTCTCACTGTAACTGAAACACTATGAAGTCTTCTTCGCACAGCCTAGTTCCTTTTTTGCCATTTCTTATAAACTAACTTCGACTGCCGTCTCCAGAGACTCAGTTATGTTTCAGCTTCAAGTCAAAGTCAAAGTCACATTGCGACTGACCGTCAGTCAATCAGTAAGTCTTGGTGTCGAGCCCCATCTGGAGCTCCTGACCAGATATTTATTACTCTTTAACATTTACGGTATTGTTTTTGAGGGGCGCCCTCTCTGACGAGACGACGGGTCTGTCTTTTATATATGCTGCTGGTCCTTGCCAGCGCCTCTGTTTCAGCTTGCATGGGATCCTCGTTATATAGCCTCGGGGGCGGGTCCAACAGAAAACACTGTTTCCATCGTTATAGGCCAAGAACCCCTCGAGTGTTGCTTAATCATCCGTAGCAGCGGGAACCTGTTTATCCAGTGCTTGCCTAGCAATGAACGTCTGTTTTGGCTCCCCCATTCCGGCTTTCAGGTGTCATGTCACAACATTTTAACTTTGTATTCTCGCCCTCCTCTCTTTGTCTCCCCTCCACCCCCGGCCGTTGAATGAGAATTCAGTCTCTCTTACAAATTGGCCCTTGTATAGTAAACTTCTGTATTCGTGACGTCAGATATTATATGTATATTCTGAAATAGGAGGACGCAACTGTCACAATCTTGAAGTTGTCAGTGTTTATAGTACTAGAAGTCATTCTGTACGTAATTGTCAAGTTTACTTCATGTTTACAAACAGCGAGCCTGTATTAGGAATTGTGGTACGAATTTTAATTTAGAAACTGTCAACAAAAACAAAACGCAACCAACCTTTCTTTTTCCTCCGTGAACCTGGCATGTAAACCAAAGACATATCTGTTTGTCTCTGTGGCCACATTACGTTTCTCTTAATTGCGCCGTTCAATAACTTTAGAAATACAGTCTCAGTGAAAGGTTAGCGTTGCCAGATTGGATTTCTCTGCAAAAGTAATTCGACTGATTGAAATGAAAGCGCTGCGTTGGTTGGGGGGGGGAGTTTTTTTTAACGATAAAATTGTAGCCAGTTTCACGGAACGGCACACGTAAAAATATCCTAAAGTAATTAAAACTGTACAATTTATATTTATTTACCTCCAAATGTAAATTTCATGCAACTGGTAAAATTCCCATTCAGAATTCAGCTAGAATATTCGATGGTTCGAGCTCCGGCTGTGGTTTCCATAAAGCCCCTTCCAGTGGTCTGCCCCTACATGTAGCCTCCAGAGCGACCCCGAAATTGCGATTTCGGGGAGCATGGCCGCCGCCCGCTCTTAAAAGTACTGGGAAGCCGACATTAAATAATAATAATAATAATAATAATAATAATAATAATAAGGTAAAGCTAGCCCTGTAACAGGCCGTGGAGGCCTATAGGGTTGTGAGACGTTGAGGCTCCCACATTTTCTAGACAATCTGCTCAAAGATGGCGGTAAGGTTGTCAGCCTTACGGGGCGGCTACACTTTACTCCCTAGGAAGATTCCTGGTACTCATTTCTGTTAGGGGCTGAGTCGACACCAGGGCCACAGTGCGGCTAGAAGGATTAGGTCAATTGAAAAATCCAATGACATCATCGGGAATGGAAACCACGACCTTCCGATTTCTAGTATAGTGCCTCAACCAACTACGCTACCGCGTGCTCTCTCTTAATACAGTAAAACCTGTCTTAAACGGAATCTCAAGGGACCACAAAAAATTTCCGCTGAAGCCAGGTTTCCGTTTAATCAAGGTATACTATAATAACTAAACCAGGACATAAAAGTATTTGAGACAAAACAAAACAACATGCTCATTAATTTATTCACACTATAATCAGTGAACCCATGCAAACATTACACTGAACAGGAAAATTTTTTATAATTTTACCATAACTGCGGCAGAGTTTTTTGCACGCAGTTTACTCTCTTAGCCGCCTGACTTTCCACAAACACTTTAGCTTGAGAAATTAGAGTAAGCATGTCTGAATCATTCCGTTGCATGGCAAACTCCTGTTGGCAGCATCCTGATAAGTCTTCACTCTACACTTTTCTTCTTCTATTAGAAAGTCTTCCTCTTCTTCCTCTTCCTCCTCCTCCTACCTTCCTTTTCGATTGTCTCTGAAATTCTCAACTAATACATCGATATCCATTGTGTCTGGTTCTGTTTGCACATCTCTGTCTATGTTGATGTAGTCCTCAGCATTGCAGTTACTGAAAGCAGCTTCATTCATGCAGCGTTGTAAGTCCTGGTCATTCTCATTTTCTACACTACGAGTAACTTCTACCGCAAAAAATCCAGCTTTTTTCAAAACACTTTGTCACAGTTTCTGCTAACAACTTCTTTACTGCTTGACTTAACCAAATAACCGCATCTAGAACCGGGACAGTTCTTGCAAGTTCACAGGCGGATGATGCAGAATCTATATTGACGAGCAAAGATTGCATTAATAATTTACGATATTGGGCCTTAACATTCCGAATGATGCCCTGATCCATTGGTTGAGAAACACGAGTGGTGTTTGGAGGGAACCAAGCAAGTCGCACGTTGGGAAGTTCGATATGGGGGTGGCATATTGCGTTACCCAAGAACAACAAAACATTCCTGGTTTTGCATTTTCATTCTACCATTGAAGGCCGTTAACCATTCCTCCATGATCTGTGACGTCATCCATGCCTGTTTGTTGAATCTCCACTCAACGGGAAGTTTCTGTATGTCCATGTTTCGGAAGCATCGTGGCTTTGCTGCCTTGCCAATCACTAAGGTTTTCTCCATTTCACCTGACACAAAACCACATAGAAAAACAGTCAATCTTTCTTTGCACAGTTTTCCTCCCAGCCATTTTTCACCTTTCAGACAGCGATTTATTCGGAAGCGCGCGGAGGAACAGTCCAGTCTCATCACCGTTCGCTATCCCTCGATTATGGATGGCAATTTAGCTTCCCTTCCTCAATGGTCTCACTATTTACATAACTTGATTCACTACAAAGTTCATTAAAAATTATCCGACGTCTTTTGCGAAAACTCTCCAACCATCCGTTAGATGCTTTGAATTCAGTCTTCCCCAGTTGTTCGGCGACATTTTTAGCATATTCCTGTACCATAGGACCCGACAACCGGTGATTTTTCGCCCTCACACTGACAAACCACTCCCACACTATTTCATTAACGTCTTCGTTTGCAGTTTTCTTAAGTTATCTTTTTATTTTTCCATTAGCACAAGTTTCCCACAGCTTCAAAATTTCCGTTTTCTTCTTTAGAATCTCATACACTTGAGTTTTACCGACGTTAAACATCTTCATGATCTATTTAACAGACAATTTATGCCACTCACTCGCATGAATCACTTCTAATCTTGTGTTAAGATCAAGCACAACTCTTGTCTTTGTAGCCATGATGACAACTGCTAGACTAAAGTAAAACTGTAGGCCTAGAGTCCTTACTGAATACAATTTCCAGAAGGGGAAAACAATTCTGCTGAATCTCAGTGGAGGTAGTGCAGTACCCTTAGAAGCATATTTTAAAGAGTTAGGGAAAACAAAATTCTGTAGAATGTATAGGATGCCTAAAATTATTCTAAACGATGCATTCCGAAAGACTGGAAATTTTCCTTATAAAGGCTTATTTTGATTTCCGTTGTCCGCCTTAGACAGTATCCGTTTAATCAAGGTTATTTAACATCTTTTCAGCCCCAAAGTCAAGGGACCTGAAAATATTTCCGTTTAAGACAGATTTCCGTTTAATAAAGCGTTCGTTTAAGGCAGGTTTTACTGTAATAACAATAATAATGACAATAAATCAGTAAAAGGTCGACTCCGTAGAAGTGACCGACGACAATGTTTATAGATGCCATCGTCTTATTCTGTCGTAACTAATTGAGAAGATCTGTTTCGCGTTTGGTTTCCGTGTTAATGTCATGATATTACCTTGATTGGCCACGACCGTTTCCTTCCCAATCCTTTTAAATTCTTCCATGAGTCATACCCTTCGATGCTTTGTTGTCTCGTTTCTGAAAGCGTCATTAAATACTCTCCCCTGTATATGTCTACAGGGTTATTCATAAGTCAGTGAAACATTTTAAAAATTCGCAACAGATAAACTGTACGAGTGCATCGGATCATGGTAATTCTTACTCCAATAAAGAATCAAACTCTCCAAGTGTTTTTGGAAGCCGCCATTGCCTGCTAATCTCAGGGATCTTCGCAACCGTATCAACGCTGCTGTGGCTCTGGCCAACCGTGAAACGCTGACACGGGTGTGGGACGAAATGGATTATCGCATAGATGTCTGCCGTATCAGCAAAGATGGACACATTGTGCATCTGTGAACTGTCTAAAAAACTTGGTGAGTTTATCTCTATTTCAGTGTAATAAAATTTGGTATCCGTTGCGTAGTTTATTTATTGTATATTTTCAGTCTTATGAATAACCCTGTACTATAGCGTGTAGACCATTTACCATGCAACAACATCCGCTGCTAGGTTACTGAATAACGCCGTCGCAGACAAACATATGCCCACGGAAACAATTGAATCACAACAGCGAGGAACAGTTGTTTTCTACGTGGTCCGTGCTAAGGGGTTATAACGAGGACACCAGCGGAGCTATAGCGAGTTGTAAGGTAGTTCGTGAAGAGAAAACATAGTCGGTGCAGTTCGGAGCCAGCGGGCAACGAAGTGAACGCGAAGCTGAAGAATCTCCACTGTTAGGAGCCGTTACCAGGGAACAGCAGGTAACCACACAGCACACTGTAAAGACTTCGCGTGTGCTGTAGAGATTTGTGAAGCGTGGAGATCAGCGATGGCGCTATAATCAAGTGTTGTCACGAGCCGTGTGTTAAATTGTTCAGTCAATCCAGTGTCCAATCTTACGCACGAGAATTTGATGATAAATGTGACATTTGTATGACTTGAGATTTTCATGGTTGTCCGTATTCACTTCTTTCATGACGAAACTTATTGGCGGAAACCTTCCAAAAAAAAAAA